>NW_024342472.1:629441-640581 GCF_902729225.1 Pteropus medius
CAGTCCACTGGGGCACCCCCTCTGCTTTCCAAAAGGTAAGCATTGGACCCAGATTTCCCCTATCCACCCTCATTCAAGGGACATTCAAGAAATCACTCCAATAAGAACCTTTTTATTTTATAGAGGCTAAAACTGAGGCCAAAAGAGGTTAAGGGGTTTGCCCATAGTCACACAGCAAGTTAGTGCCAGCAAACCCAATGTCCCCAGCTACTTCCCCAGAGATGTCTCAGGCCAGCAACAGAACTCCACAATCTGTGTGTCCACCTGTGTGCTCTCATTGAAATTAGTACATAACCATGAAGTGAATGGCATCCCTTTAGATGTACCCAAGCTTATCGTCATCCTATTTCAGTAAATCAATGAACAAATATTTATTTGGTGCTGTCTGTGTGCCTAGCTGTGTTCAGCAGAAAGGAAGAAGAAAGACATTCCAGGAGGAGAAATGGCACAAGCAGAGTCTCAGAAGTAGAAAGGAGCTGGAGGTTTTCAGGAAATAGTGAGGGCTGGTCTGCCTGATTCAAAGGTTGGGAATTCAACTATGTGTGCTAAAGGTGGGTAGGGGGGAGCAGGAGATTCCATTCAGCGAGTATTGACTGTGGCCTGGGATTATGCTGGGAAACACTGGTCATGTATCTCAAGGATCTACAGCTCTGGCTAGGTTGAGGTCTGCTGCCCTGCTGTTGCAGCCTAAGATGAGTGTTTGTGTGTGTGTGTGTGTGTGTGTGGTGGTGTGTGTGTGTGTGTGTGTGAAGGAGACTCACCACATCACTACAGGGAGTGACCAGAAAAAGAGGCTACTGCCAGCCCACGTTCCTTTCTCTTTCCACAAGGTAACAGCCCTGACTAAGCAAGGCTGACCTGTCATATTATCAGACCACGACCCAAACTTAAGGCCTTAAGAAAACTAAAGGATGATCATGTTAATGGTAATAAGAGTGCTGTCTTCAATTTGAGTATTTACTCTGTTTGGAGCACCTTACATGCATAAGTCTACCTACTCCTCCCAGCAACATTATGAGTTGGTACTGTGATTGTCCCATTACAGGTGAGAAAACTGAGGCACAGAGAGGTTAAAGTTCATTGCTCAAGTCTCAAAATTGTGGGTGGCAAAGTCAGAATTCCAGCCCAGGGAGTTTGCCTCCCAAGACACTGCTGTCACAGCCTCAGCTTACTACCATCTACAAGCATTCCAGTAGACCAACCAAAGTGAACCAAGCCCCAGCTTTGGGCAAGTCCCCCTCAGCCTCCTCTGGCTATCTTCCAGAACCTGGGTGACCACTCATGAGTATGCACCTCCCCCCACAACACCCTCCTCACAGACCTGGGTCCACACACCTGTGTATACACAGGCTTAGATCCCCACACCTGTATATACACAGGCCAAACAGCTGGAAACTCCCAGTAGTCCTCTCTTATGTGCCATATTACTTCTACCTCTCCCCATCAGGAGGCATATACCCGCGTCCTGATAGGAAATATCGATCTATCCAGACTCGTCTTTCCTGCTGCTATATCAGGTGGGTTTTGGAGACCAGGCTGGACCCAGAGCTTTAGGCTCTGATTTCACTAGACCCAGACCACCACCCTTGGGGGGATGGTTAGTGGGGAAGGGATTGTATCATCATCCCGTATATTGTATAGATAAGAAAATCCAACCCCGAAAGGGAAAGCGATTTGCCCAAGGTTACATAGAGGATTAGTGGGAGAGCCGGGCCTTGAACCCAGGCTTCCTGCCTGCTAATCTAAGGGTAGCTCAGAGGTGGGGGAGGTTATTGTGGGCTGCAGCAGTCATGTGAGGATTCCTGGAGGAAGTAGCTGCTTTGATTGATGGAGAGGAATTATAGTAGAGTCGTCAGTCCAGGTAATGGGTACAATGTAAGGTGTGTTGGAGACAGTGCATGCTTACCTGCCTCTCAGGGGTCCTTCTCCACAATTACCATCCTGGTAATTGGCTCTGAAACAAGAAAGCAAGAAGGATCAAGGTGAACAGTCTGGGTTCCAGCTGACTGACTAGGGGCCATCTCTCTTCCAGGACGAATGATAGAAGCCTTTGCCCGCAGAGCCTTGTGGAATGTTGGGCTCAATTATGGTCATGGGACGGGCCATGGGATTGGCAACTTCTTGTGTGTGCATGAGTGTAGGTGTTTCTTCAATACTCCCTTGGGGTCTTCCCTCTTCTGAAGGTGATAGAGCCTTTCACAGTTACGGAAATGACTGAGACCCTCAGAGATGCAGTAACCCATCCAAGGTTGGGGAGGTGATGCTCCACAGGGTAAGTGAGAGATACTGGCAGCTGGACACACCTGCTGCCTGCCTGGCATCTGGAAGGGCCCCAGAGAGAGGAGCAGCGGGTCAATGCCTAGTGGCTGCCTGACATAGACTCTGCAGAAATAAAAGCCAGAGCCAATCTCGACTTTACCAATGCCAGGTAGACAATGATGTGGTGGATAAATGCTGCTAGAGACACCCAGGGGTCCTCCGTTACCTGCTGTTCCCCAGAGTCTGCTAGTTTCCAAGCTGGTGAGTATAGGAGAGCTCATACCATGCCTACATCTCCCTTTCCAGGGCCAGTGGGATTCCAGTCCAGCAGCATTACCATGGACAAGGGCATGTTCACTTCCATTGGTATGACTCTTGGGCTGCACCTCCCTCTCCACCTTAAAACTAGTCCAGGACTGCAGTCTAGGAAGCATAACAGGCACAGATATACCTGGGCTCCACTGTTGCCCTCCCTCACCTCCCCATCCCCAGCCACAAGTGGATTGTCCCACCCTAACCCCAGACCCCTTCAGCCCATATGCTCATTTTGCCCTTGGGAGTTGGTTTCTGGTGTACATTCAAACTCCAGAGTCCCCTATCAAATGCTGGGGTAACAGGACAGTGGCACACAGGGAGATCCAGGACCCGAGTGAGCCCTGAAGTCTTCCCTACTGGGCTACAAGGTAGGGTGAGGGAGCTGAGGCTTGGAAGGTGCCTCTGGGTAGCCAAAGAGCATCTAACAAGTGATGAGTCTGTCCCAGTCACCAGCCAAGGGCAACCAGGCATCTGTGTTCTCTAGCTACTCCTCAATTAGTACAGAAAGCGCAGGCTTGAGTCCTTCCCTTGCTTAATGCCATCGGCATCTCTGTGTCTCCCAGAACCTGGTTACTATCAAGATGGAGAATTTGGGATCCGTCTTGAAGACGTGGCCCTCGTGGTAGAAGCAAAGACCAAGGTAAAGCACCACCAAGATGAGTTGGAGGTTTGAACAGCATGGCAGTAACTTTGGGCTGTGTGTGCATGGAGGTATAAGGAAAGCCAATGGAGAGGGGCATCTGAATGTGTGGACATGAATTAATTTGGTGCTAAGTCTTCCTTAGCACCAGAAAAATTTCATAAATCAGAGTTTCTCAAACCTGTTTGCACATTAGAATATTAGAATCACCTGAAGAGTTGTTTTTTTTTAAATGCCAATGCCCAGGTCTTACTCCAGACCAAATAAATCAGTATTCTTGCTCTAAATTATTGGTTTTCAGTGCATATAATAACCACCAGGGGAACTTGTTAGAAGTAAAGATTCTGTATAATGGCAACCAACAAAATAAAATACTTAGATACAAACTTAAAAAGACTTACATGGAGAAAATCTCTACTGAAGAACATAAAAAAAAAAAAAGATTTAACTAAATTATACTCTCTGGAAAGAAGCTTCAACATTATAATGAGGTCATTTCTCTCTAAGTTAATCTGTACATACAAGCCAACCTCAATTTCAGCAGTGTTAACTGGTGCTTTTATAACTTCACAAAATGATAGTAAAGTTTATTTCTAAAAATAAACATGTAAAGATAGCTACATAGCTAGGAAAATTCAGGGGCGGGGGAGAGCAATAAGGGAAACTAGCCCTTTTGGATATGAAGCTACCATAACTAAAACATTTTGACACTGGAGATGGGAGAGACAGATGTAACAGTAGAACACAAGAAGTAGTCCAGGAATAGATCCTCTAATATCTATAAATGAAATGAGAATTTAGTTTACAATAGAGCTGGCATTTCAAAACAGTAAAGAAGAGAGAGATTGTTTAATAAATGGAAGGGAGAACAAATGACTAATTTGGGTCTAGGGATTAAGCTAAAATTTTCATTATTACACCAAAATAAAATTCCAAATGGACCAAGGTTTAAACGTGAAACCATAAAAGATCTAGAAAAAAACCTATATGAATTCATTTATAGTTCTACAGTGGAAAAGGGACTCTCTGTGCAAGACCCGAAAGCCATGAAGAAAAAGATCGGTAATTCTGCTTAAAATTAAAAGATGTCTATATGGAAACAATACCATAAATAGTCAAAAGATGTATGACAAATACAGCACATATGTCAAAGAAAAGGTGGATGTCCTTCTACCATGAGCTTTTACAAATCAATAAGACGAAAATAGGGAAAACAGAAAAAATGGGCAAAGGACATGAAGAAACAGGTTACTAAGATCAGCACAGATAGATGGTCCATAAATGTGAAAAGATGCTCAACTTAATTCTTAAATAAATACAGATCAAAACAATAGAATACCATGTTTCACCTATCCGATTGACAAAAATGAGAGACTGATGACACACAGTGCTGGTGAGTTTGTGAGGAAACAGGCACTCCCATAAACTGCTGGGGGAAGTACAAATTGGTACAAACTTTCTGGAGGGCAGTTTGACAATATCTTTCAAAATTCTTTTTTAAATGCCTGTGTCTTTTGTTATCAGCATTCCCTCTGCCAGATATATACCTTCTGGATATAGTTCCAAAAGGTCACCAAGATGTTTATATACAATGATGATTGCAGTATCAATGGCAAAAATTTAAAGAGTGAAAAAAGCCTAAATATGCATTACTGGTTTAATTAATCATCATCCACATACTATGGAATTTACATAACTCTTAAAAAAATGAGATGTATCTCTCTGTGCTAATATGGAGTGTTCTCCTAGTTTACTATTGAGATGGCGTGGGGGAAAGAATGTGCAGAAAAGTGTATGATAGAATCAATTTTGCACGAATTTTTAAAATATATACATTTATATACTGTATATGCCTAAAATGTTTTCAGAAGGAAAACAGTCGGGGAGGAGACTTTCATTTTTATTGAATATCTTTTTGTGGTTTGAATTTTTTAAGCACAAACATGCAAGAGCTCTCTAGGCTATTTTTTCTTCTTTATACTTACCTCTATAGATAGATCCATCAATATATACATAGATAGACATATAGGTAGATAAAGATATATAGATACAAATAGAGATTAGATAGATAGAAAAACCTAATACTTATCTTAAAGTTATTTAAATGTAGGTTCTCAGCTCTGCCCCACAGAGTCTTACTCTAGTGATCTGGGGGAAGGGCCCCAGAATGTACACATTTAAAAAGCTCCCTAGGCACTGTGTACATGTAAACACTTTGAGAAATACAGACCTAAGTCTAAATTTAGGAACCAGCAGAGAAGCACGAAAGGCAAGGCGCTAAGTGGTAGAGAAGTGGGTGGCCAAGGACACCGTGGGAGGCTCAGGCCTCCCCTGAGTCTTAGGTCTAACGAGGGTCAGTTTCTGTGCCTGTGGCCTCTGAGTGGAGTGTTCCAGCCCTTCCTTCAGCCTAGCTCTTCCTCCTTGTTCACTTCTTGCTTTCTCACCTTCCCTGTGGCCTCCCAGTACCCAGGAACCTACCTGGCCTTTGAAGTGGTGTCCTTGGTGCCCTACGACAAGAACCTCATTGAAGTCAACCTGCTGTCCCCTGAGCAGGTGAGTGCCTCTCAGCACTGTCTACCCTTCAGCTTCTGAACCACTGCCTGCCCTTTCCTCCACCCTGAGCCTTTCTCACCTCTACTTTCCCTATCCCAAGACCTTTGGCCCCTTCCCCTTTTCTGGGAGGGCCCACACTGAAGGCACCTGGAGGCCTACACTGGGCTATTCCTCTCCCACTCACCAGAGAGAACTTCTAGAACTCTCCAGGCAGACCAGCTGCCCCAACCCCAGGTAGTAAATTCCTGGGGAGTTTGAGACTGGGTCTCTGGACTCTGCCATTAATCCCTTCCCCTCTCTGGGCCACAGGCCCCTCTTCTATAAAATGGAATACTAATGCTTGCTCTACTTACTCTCATCCCTGGGCCTGAAACCCACTCTCCCCACCCACCCCATGAAAGTCACTATGACATTAAACAGCCACTGTGGGAAAGTACCTCTGAAAAGCTCCAGAGGATTCCTGTGGCCTGATGACGGCTGGGGACCTATGGGATCTATGGGTCCTTATGGGAAGCTGAACTACCACAGCAGGGGACTGGATGGCACCAAGACCTTACCTCTTAGAAGTTTACCCTGAAGAAACCCTCATCCTCTTACCCTTTGCAGCTCCAGTACCTGAACCACTACTACCAGACCATCCGAGAGAAGGTGGGCCCAGAGCTGGAGCGGCGCCAGATGCTGGAGGAGTTAGCATGGCTGCAGCAGCACACAGAGCCCCTGTCCGCAAAGGCCCCACACACCACCTCCTTGTTCTCTCTGTTGGTAGTCTCCACTCTTACCATCCTCAGCTAGAGTGTCTAGAGGCCCAGGACTCCCCTGTTGACTCTGACTCAGTTTCCCTCACCCTGTACCACCCATGCCCCAAGACCTCCTACTAGCTCATTGCCTGTAAACCTTTGCTCTCAGCCTCCTTCTCCAGGACCAAGCCTAAGGCAGACCCCCTCTGGGCTTATACACCTCACACTTGGTTACCAAACCCAAGCCTGGTGATAGGAGAGCCAGCTACTTCCTTTCCTCCTGTAAGCCCAGTAGGCTTAACCTATAATGTGATAGAACCTGTTGCTGCTGCCCCCCATCCACCCCCTGGGGAAAAAAAAAACAATATAAGGCAGTGCCTTACCCCTAGGGATTCAATGGCCCTGAGAAAACCCTACCTTATCACCACCTGCTGATATAACCAGAGCTGTTCCCACTCACACTGCCTCCTGACTCCTTGCCCCATGCCCTTGAGGCAGCCTGTGGCCACCCCCACCTGTCCCTAGTCCTACAATGGCCTCCTGGCTTCCGCCCATAGGCTGAAGGAACGAGAGATACCTCTAGGCTCCTTGCTTTGCCTATTGAGGGAGAGGAAGGGAGGGCAGCTGAGTCCTCTGGTTGTACATTGACACCCCAAGGTCAGGGAGAACAACCAAGGAAAGGGTACGTACACCACCACCCCAACCAACATGTGAACCCATCATTACTCAACCCTGGGTGGGCTCCATGCCAAGTGACAAGATAGGGAGTTAAGCTATAAGAATTTGGCCATGAGGTGGGAAGGAATACAAGGAGCCCTCAAGAATATGGCCCTACCAGAACTTGGAAACAGCCTGAGCAACAATGCCAAATCACTACCCCAGATTCCCTAGCACATGGGAGCCCTTTTAACTTTCCAAAGTGCACCCACAGTGACAATACTGTTAAATGTTCCAGCATCCTTGGATGAACATTAACCTGTATAGCCAGTGTCTGGTTACCCATTTTACAGATAGGAAAACTGAGCTCCAGACAGGGTGGGACCTGCCAAAGGACACACAGTGTTTGGTTGGGGCATAGTGAGAACAGAATTGGCCAGCAGTTCAGCTCTTTTACATTTTACCACCATGCAGAATCCCTTAGCCTACCTCCCAGCCCCCTCCTGGTTCACTCAGCCCACTGTTATTAGGAGGAAAGAGTTTTCTCCAATCAACCCAGCCGTTAGCCACCTGGGCTCACATCCTGCTAGATGCTTAAAACAGCCTGGCAACGAAGCCTGCTTCTGTGTTTTGCATCGTATCTGCTGTGTTGCTGGGGACTGTTGTTACCTGTGGCTTTTGTGGTGGGAGAGGAAGGGGAGAGGGTGAGATGGGGGCAGGGCTGTGAGGCTCCCAGAAGCTTGGTTGTGGAGCACATGTGCTTGAAAATGTGCCCGTGAGCATGTGTACATGTACGTGTGCTAGTGTTCTTGTATTCACAAGCATGCCACACCCAGCCAACTATCTCCTGTGCTAAAGGTCATGGAGCCTTGTGGAGGGGATGGAGGGAGCCCTACACTGGCAGATTTGTCAAATATGGTCCAAGAAAGTTGGGACCACCACCTTTGCTCAGAGGAGCACAGTCAGAAGTTGGAGAGAACCAAGTCTCTGGGGCAGAGTGCTGGGCAAAGGCACCAGGCAGAGGAGTCCCCTGGCCTGGGACTATCAGACCTAGTTTGCCGAGTCTCAGGGTGGCCTGTGACAGTTATCAACACTGATGCTTGCATCCAAAGGCCACAGTTCTGAGCCATCCTCATTGAGAGCTTCTAGCAGCCAACAGTGGGCCTCGGTTAGCTGAGTCATTTGCTCCCTTATATGTTCACCCCATGAAAACAGCTACTAATAATATAACTAAAGGCATAACCATGATGATGATGATGATCATCATCATCATCATCATCACTACTATCTACTGAGTGTTTAGTATGTACAGTACACTGAGGTTTACATGAATTCTTTTAGTGTTTAAGTGTACATTATTGCATTTTCTCACTTAGTCCCGAAGACCTATGAGAAGGAGCTTTTATTGTTCCCATTATATCAGAGAGGCTCACAAAGATGAACCAACTCACTCAAGGTCACTCATAAAGGAAATTTTAAAAACAGGATTTGAACCAGTCAGTGGACTCTAGAACTCACTTCCAGAAAAGGGCAAATGGTATGCCTCCTACCATTTTATGGAGAAAAAAAAAAACAGGCTCAACCAGGATCACACAGCTGGTGAACTGGGACTCAGACCCAACTTATGTTCTCCAGACTATATTGCTTCCCCAGGTCCTTCCTACCCAGGCCTTTACTTTTAGGCCCCAACACTTGCTCCTGGGATTCAGGAAGGCCCTGGGTGCCTGATCAAGACCCACTCATAAGCCTTTCAGCCCAAGGTGGCTCGCATGACCCCCTTTCCTCCCTTCAGTGCAAGACCTAGTGCTCTGCCTTGTCTCCTCCCCATAACTTAACTGCCCCTTCCAATCCATCATCTTAGAATTGAGAAACCCTGCCTCAGAAGCATGGCTGCAGAGAAGACTGCAGTCACTCTCTCTCCTCCCTTCCTAAGCCCCAGATGGCCAGTACAATGATCATCCTGCTTCAAGGGCTGCCCTCTGGATCAAGCAAGGAAACATCCAGGACACATACAACATGGCTAATATATGAAGAAGCATTTGAGACATCACTGTGAACTGAAGATAGATAAATGCCCCCTTGGGCTCTGGTCCCTTACGCTGGAGGATGGGGCTTTAAAAAAAATTTAAAAACCTTGCTTGCTGATTGCCACTGTGGATCAGGCCATGTGGAAAAGCCCCTTTTCCTAGGAGTTATGATTCTAGGGTTCCAGTACCAGTTGTGCCAGCTGTGTGACTTTGGGCAAGTCCTTTCACTTCTCTGGTTTTCAGTTATTCCTCCTGTAAATGACCTGTACCACCTGCCTCATGAGGTTACAATGAGAGGCCCGTAAAATCTGGATGTGACAGTACCCCGTAAGCCAGGTAGCCACACAGACAAGAGATGATAATGCTATTATTTATCCTATGTGACTTCAACAATTGCCTCATCTTTGGGGATAGGTAAGGAAAAGGTTTGGGACCTAAATTTTATATATAAATCATCAACGCTAGACAGGCTTTTGAGTAAGTAATTTGTGTTTTTCCAGCTATGCTCTCTAGAACCCAAACTTCCTCAGAAATGCCACAAGGAAAGCTCTGTCACGGAAAGAGCTCTAGCCAAAAGCAGCTCATATGGACTTCCCATTGAATTGTATTGCAAGTAGTTTGCAAGTCAGTTTCATGGGTCATCTACCTTGGCAGTCGCACAAGACCTTGTGCTTAGAAGGGCCCATCCTTGATTTAATGCTCTACTGTCACTGTCTTGAAATTTTTTAATAGGTTTTTAACAAGGGGCCCCACATTTTCATTTTGCACGGAGCCCTGCAAATTCTATAGCCAGTCCTGACTAGCAGCTCCATGACTAAACAAACAAACAAAACAAAAAGCAGGTTCAGTCCTTTCAGTTTACAGATAGAGAAACATCAACAGCAGCCAAGAAATAGGAAGGGACTTGCCCAACGTCAGTCACATTGTGTGTTGGGGCCAGAGGTGGGATTAAATCCCCAGAATCCTGACTCAGCTCTCTTCTACCTCCTCCCTGGCTTTCACTGTGTGCTTCTGTCACTCCTTTACTGCCTCTGATGAGGAAACTGAAGCCCAAAAAGAGCTGCATGAGGTCATGCAGCTGTAACAACAGTGATGATGATGGCATTGAGGTACATTTCTTCATGCTTTATATCTTTTTGTGGAATAGGAAAGAGCATGGATGATAGATATATACATATGGAAAGAGTCTAAATGGTCCATCTAAAAATTTATAACTAAGCCAGTCTTCTCTCATTTGCCAGCCAGCTGGTTCCAGGTCTTCATGGGCTGAGACCACAGAAGGGGCAAGGCTGGTTACTCTTCACCCAGCTAAACCATGTCAGCAGTGAATTTTACCAACTCACTGGTCACTTCCTCAAATCAGTGGTTGGGCACTCTTGATGCAAAAAAGAAAAGTAGAAATATGAAAGATTCAATAGCAACTGTTTCCTCCCTGTCTATCCAACCCTGCCCTCCAAAGTTGTCTCAGTTGGGAGTAGGAGGTGCTTCCCAACCCCACCCAGCCAGCCAGCCCTTGCCCTGAGGCCACCCATCTTCTCACTTCCGTGTTTCTTTGTGAAAAAGGAACTGAGCTGAGTAGGGTAAAATGGGTAGTTGAGAAAGCCCCAGTGGTCCATAGCAAAGGCAAGAAGCAGAAAAGCTAATTTCCCTCCCAGCAGTCCCACATAAGTAGTTCCAGGCCCTCTGGCTTATCACACCTCCTGTGTTGTAAAATAGCTTGGGCTGGGTGACCCTGCCCTTGACAAGGTGGAGATGCAAGTATATGGACCATAGGGTAATGGACCAGAGATTCAGATGGAGTCCAGAATAGGTGTAGAAGCAAGGGTCAAGGCAAGAAAAGAAATTCTAGGTGTAAACTGACATAAAGTCACCTACAAGGTACCAAGCACTTCCCATGAAAAGGGTACTGGGCTGAAAGTGCTTTCTCTGTGTGAGTAGTCTGGGTAACAATT
>NW_024342472.1:641561-641996 GCF_902729225.1 Pteropus medius
TACTCCCCAGGTTTACAAGGGCTCCACTATAGGTCACCTCCACTTAATCAGTCCTAGCTATCCAGCTGTTGTGCATATAATGTGACTTCCAGATGCCCACCTCATCCTCTTCACTTTCCTCTGGGCTTGCTCCAAGGTGGTCCTATGGCACCTAGTCTGGCACCCAACCAGTGTAGGGTGTCAATTCTCCTATCTCCTCTTTCAGGAACTCTGCATCAGAGGCACTTGTGCCTAGTGGTTAATAGCATGGGCTATAAACCAAGACCAGACCTGTGTTTAAAACTCAGCTCTCATCACTTCCTAAATGTGTCTTACACAGTTTGCTGAAACCCTCAGCTTCCTCCCTGGAAAATAGAGATAACAAAGATGTTTCCCTTACAAGGTTGTTGTAAAGCCCACCACCTGCTACAATGTTATTATTTTTAACCGGATTTT
>NW_024342472.1:643119-664473 GCF_902729225.1 Pteropus medius
TGTGTGTAAGACGTGAGTCCCCACTTGGGGGAATTCGTCCTGTCTTGCATCAGAACCAAGACCTCTCAGATACTAAGGGATGACTGTACTTACTTCAGACCATTGTGGCGGGATTAATATAGTGCTTGGTAAAGAACAAGTGCTGGACAAATATGAAAGTTTGCCACATCACCTAGGATGCAAGCTTCCAGGTGTAAGGGACCTTGACAGCTATCTTTCTCGCATCTCCTGAAGGTGCTTAGCACAGGTTCTGCATAGAGTTATCTCCTAGGTCCTATTTTCCAGACCATTATCAAGTTTGAGGTGGCTTTGTTCAGTGAAATACTGACCTGCATCACTTCTTAGCTGAGGGCTCTGCATACCTGGAACATAACCTATTAAATGCAAATATGTTTCCGAGAGGGGAAACCTATTTAAAAAGTGTTTAGGATCGATTAGCCATCTGGGGTCTGACCTAATGGGACTCTGGCCAGGGCAATATGCTGGGAGAGAAAAGTTGGGAGAAGACAAGTCCAGCTTGGGGAGCCCTGGACCCCCAGAATGGAGTCTGCTTACCAGAGGAGATAGATCTGGTCAAGGGAAGAATGTAGGCAAGCAGGGCCAGAGCCACCTCCCTTCATTCTATACCATACTTCTCCCTCACCCCTCACACAACAATACACATCAACACATGGCCACTATCATCATTACTGCTTACCCCCCGCCTTTCCTAGGCAGTTGTTTAGGCGGTTGCCTTTCAGGCTCTATGGGTTAAAAAGTGTGAGCTGGGCCAATGCTCACGAGCAACAGGAAGGGCATCCCGACGGCCAGGGATACGGAAGGTTCTGCCAGCAGCATGCTCCCTGGCCAGCCCCAGGTTTCTCGAGGCCTTGGAGCCTTATCTCTCACTCAGCACCCCACAGGGCTGTCCTCCTGGCCCTGATCACGCCTATAGGCACCAAAGGCCAACTAGGTCCCCCACACCACTGCCAGGCACCTTCTCATGTAGTGCAATCTCAGCAGATTCCAGCTTAGCTGGGCAGCCTGTGAGGGGCTTTCAGGCTGGAAAGCACTGGCCCATGGGGAAGAAAGCTGGGGGCACCCAGCTGCGGGTGCCGATCTTTTCATGTGTCTGCCAGGCCTGCTGAGCCAATGAAGTGTAGTTTCAGTTTGTAGGAGAAGGACCTTGTCTTACCTGAGCTCACCCTGAGGGATGGATGGTTGGAGAGAGTGGGGCAGGCTGGGGGGTAGGAGGGAGGAAGTATAAGAACATCTTGGGAACAGAATTTCTCAAGTGCCACAGTGGAAAGCTTTAAAAAGATTTGTACCTTTGACTCTAGGATTCCCCTTCTGAAAACCTATCTTAAAGGAAAAATTGTGGATGTGAATATTTACCTTAAGGATATGCAATGAAGAGTAAAAATATTAAGCCAACCTAACTTCGTTGGTAGGGGGCTGGTGAAATAATCATGGTACAGTCATACAATGGGCTACTTGGCAGTCATTAAAATCACGTAGTTGAAGAATATTTCATAGCATGAGAAAATCTTAATGATTTTCAGTGTGTTCAGTGTGATACCAACATAGTTTTTGTGAAGTGTGACTTTTTTAATTTTTAAAAGTATTAATATTAACCAATGTCATCACAATAAATTTAATTTTAAAAAAATATAAAATATATTAAAACAGCTTTATTTAAGTATAATTGACCTACAATAAACCTCACATTTTTAAAGTGTACAATTTGACACGTACGCACCCATGAAACTATCACCATGACCAAGATAGTGAACATATCCATCATTCCCACAAGGGTCCTTACACTCCCCCTGATCTCTCCCTCCTCTCCCCATCCCCACAACTACTGATCTGCTTTCTGTGAAGTATTGTTTTTAAACACACATACACACACACACGCATAGTTAAATGCTCAAAAACAGAAAAAGATATCCACCCAAACAGTATGGAAGATGATTATGGAGAATTTTTGAATTTTTATTTTTATGTGTATCTGTGTCTGCTAAATTGTATATGATGAATATCAATTGCTTTTTAATAAAAATAAGTCATTGGAGTTATTAAAATATCTGCTGCAGATAACCCACAAAGTGAACATTCTAAACGTAGCACATAGGCATTCGAGAAACGCCTGTTGAATGAGACATTTCTGGTGGTGTGGAGCTGCTTGTAAATGCTTTTCATGGTGATGGCTATGGTGATGATAAATATATGGGTGATGGTCAAGAGTTTTTGACTCTAAGGTGTGACTGCTCTGGTGAGGATGACTGTAGGTGTGCTGGTAGCAATGGAGAAGATAGCTGTAGGGTGATGACTGAGGAGTGATGGCTGTAAGAGTGATGGTTGTATAGGTCAGGGCATAGTGGAGGTGACTGGCTGTGGTAATAATGTTTATAAGGGTAATGGCTATGAGAATGATGGCAGTGCAGGTCATAGTGGCAGTGGTGAGGCAGATAGAGGAAGATAGCTGAAGGGTATTGACTAGTGATTAATTGCTCTAATGATTATGGCTGTAGTGGTGTTGATGGCAGTGGGGATGACTGCAGAAGTAATTGTTATAAGGGTGATGGCTGTAAGGATGATAGCTATAGAGGCAAGAGCATTGTGGGGGTACTGACTGTAATATCCATAAGGGTGACAGCTGTGAGGATAATTATTACAAGCGTGAGAGCAACAATGATGATGGCTGAGGATCCTGACTCAGGGGTGGTTGCTGTAGTGATGATGGCTATATGTGTGTTGATGGCAGTGGGGATGACTAGAGGGGTGATGGCTATTAAGGTGATGGCTACAAATAGGAGTGATGGTGGTAGGGGTGATGCAAGGTGACCAGGATCATTGGCCCAACAGGCAGAGAGATGGTACAAATTCTGGTTTCTGGATTCTGGTCAGTGAGATAAGAGGTCTGAGTAAGCCGTATCATATCAAGTTGATTGGCCACCTCCAGGGAGATGGAGCAGAAGGACTGGTGATGATTGACCTGAGACAACAAGGTAGGGACATTTCTCTGCTTGTTCAACCCAAGAGCTGTCTGCATCAGAATCTCTGGAGACTGAACTGAGACTTCCTTCCTCCCTGGGGGCCGTCAGGGGCTGCGATTGCTGTAACAGTAGGTCACGTGGCAGAGCTTCCTGTATGCTGCTGCTGCCGGGTGTCCATGGCCCTTACCCCTACGCTGCCAGTGCAACAGTCAGAGTGGCGGCCAGAGACTCAGTCCATGCAGTACCCCCTGGACAGTGCTGGTGAGGCTAAACAAGAGGCCTCCACATCTTGACACTTAAAGAGTAAGAACGAAGTGTCGCCGGGATAGAGGACCATGCTGCGTCGCAAGCCCTCCAATGCTAGCGAGAAGGAGCCCACTCAGAAGAAAAAGGTGAGAAACATTTCTGGGAACTCACTTCTTCCTTCCCTCTGCTCGCTCAACCCATCCCCTCCAGAACTCATAGAAGTGGGAAGAGCCAAAGGCCATACATTGAGTCTGTAGGCAAGGGCCATTCTCCTGAGGGCAATGAGACAGGGGCTCGAAGATTACTAGAGTATCAGAAGTACAGAAGAGACTTCCAAAATTCTAAAGAAATAGAGTTACAGAATAGACTCTTAGAATTCTGTTTATAGAATTCAACCTTGCAATGATGGGATACAGACCTAAAATTAGGGGCTATAATCCTAGACTAAAATTTGAGAATCACAAAATACAATTCTCAAGTTGAATCCTAAAACTATACTTAATTGTCTCTGCCCTACCCTGGTCCTGCCACTGCTTCGGCTCAAGCATGTCCTCTCAGGAGCCATCTCACTTAAAGTGTCCTGCTGGGCCACCCCATTTGGAGCCATGATGTTCCCAGAACCCCTGCCCTTTGGCTGTAGCTGGGACTCTGCTCACTTGGTTCAACTCTGTTGCAGCTGTCCTGCCCCACTGGTGATGGGGCCAACCTGGAGATGGGATAATGGGCCTTCAAACCTGCAGTGGAATGCAGAGGGAGCATAGAGGTTCTTCCTGGGTAGGAAGAAATTATTTGTGAAGAATGAAAAATTATGCTGGTGAGATGGGGAGTAAGAGCGAGGGCTAAGGAGGAAAACTTTGGTGGGGAAGATTCTTAAGGCCAGGGAAAAAGCAAAAAGCAGCTGTCATAGACAGCTGAGGTATTCATCTTCCTAGAACAGAGGCCAGACTACAAGATTCCTTGAAGACTCTACCAGATCCAGGCTTCTCTACTTGGATTTAAGGATTTCTAGACTTAATTATTTGATTTGATTATAAAATTCTCTCAGGAAATCAGCAAGTACATCCCGCACATCCAGCAAGATCCTAGGACCATCCAAAAACAGTCCTGAACCAGGTCCAAGAGGCCAAGGCCTAGCCCTAGGCCTAGGTCCAGGGCCTCCAGGCCCTCACTGTTTCCCCTAGAGCTCAACCCAGGTGCCCTGTGGGGGAACCCCCTTCTCAGGGCAGCAGCTCTCAGGCTGAGGCTGAGCCAGCTGAAAGGCTGAGCTTCAGGTCATTGGCGTGTGCATCCTGCCCCATCTCAAGTCATAGGGTGGCTGCCACTTCCGGCTGTACTCTCCCCACCCCAGCTGCTTTTCTAAGGTTGCAGTGGAGGTGGGTGGGGGTTGGGGAGAGATTTATGAGTTTTCACACAGGCTTTGTCATCTGCCTGTTCAAGCTCTGCTCAGCGCTGGGCCTAGCCAACTTGCCATTGGCTATCTCTCCTTGGTGAGCAGCCCGCTTCCCCTTACTCTCCGCCTAATGGGGGTGGGAAGCCAAGACTGTTTTAGACACTGATGGGCCCCAAACCACAGGGAAGCTGAGCTGGAGGAAAGAGTCAAAAAAGAGCTGACACTTTGATGCTAGTACCGTGTGCCACCTCAGGCAGAGGTGCCAGGGGCACACAAAAGACAAAAGTCCTAGTCTTCTTACCTCAATTTCATTTTCTCAATTCTGTGCTTGGTGGCTGGGCCTCTAGAATTTCCCCCAGGCCTCTCCCAGGAGAAGCAAGACCCATGTGGTCCTCCAGACAAAGCTCACCCCTCCCTGCTAGAGCCTGGCAGCCTCTGGAGCCACTTTCCAAGACCCAAACCTTGGAAATGTCTTTAGAAAAGCTGAGGTACGATTCCAGAAGGTGGAGACAGTATCTTCCCTGGGCCTGGAGGCAGTGGCTTGCTCCACCACTCTTACCTTGGGCAAGGTGACGTGGTGGAGGGAAAAACACCAAGGCAAGTGAGGCCTTTCTCTCCTGCCCCTGCTCCTCCTCCCAGGCCTGCCAAATAGAGAAAGTGTTGTGCAGGATGCAAGAAAGTAGAGTTGGAATCCTACCAAGTTCTAGCTGTAGGACCGTGGACAATTCATTGACCTTCTTTTGGTCTCAGTTTTCTCATCTCAGAAAAAGGATTTAGCTCCTGATCTGTCTACCTCAGAAGGTTGCATGGATCACCTGAAACAATAAATGTGAGAGTGCTCTGTTTAGCTCATGCATGTGCACATGAGGAGGTGTATGCTATAGGTGTGGGCAGGGGTGAGAAGCACATGACAAAAAAGAACAAGAGGGGGTTCCAGACCTGAAGTGAATAAAACAAGACTGAATAGCACTAAGAGCCAGCACTGAATGAGAGCTCATCAGGTGCCAGGTGCTGTGCTGTGCATTCCACCCATCTCTTAGCTCCTTGGGTTTTCATGACAACCTTGTAAGTTAGGGACAGGTATTGTCTTTAACCCTATTTTATGCTTGAAGCTCAGAGACTTATCTAAGTTCACACAGCTCATAAGCTACAGAGAAGAAATCTAAGCCAAAATTTGTCAGTCTCCAGTGTTAACCTCTCTCCCTCTACACTCTTATCCCCTACTGAGCTCAAAAGCACTAGAAGAATCTGATGAGCATGAAAGACAATCCATCAGTAGGAGGGCTCTGCAGGGAAGACCCAGATGGCTATGGAATGAGGGACCTTCCAGGCAGCAGAACTGAGGCGGGAACAGGCATTCCAGGATGGTAGGATCAAGATGTGGCACCTATTGGTCATCATGAAGGATTGTGGAGGCCCTGACTTAAGGGTGGGGACATACCCCTTGGCTGCCCTTTGCAGATTTTTGCCTCCATCAGGGTCTCTCTCTACACTCCCTTTGATCTGTTAGGAGGTAGGATATGGACAAGGGTTTGTCCTGGGACTTGCCTCCCCTAAGGAAGATCCCAACCCACAGCACCCCTACTTTCACAACCTGAACCTCCTGCCAAATGAAATGCAGAGGAATCTAGGCTCCCATTCAAGTGCTCAATTGTACCCTCTTTCCAGTCTCTTCCTGCCTGTCTCTCTTCCAATCCCAGCACACTACCCAGGCTCCCTTCCTATAGAACACCTCCAGTAGCACACCCCCACCAGGATGCACTTTGTATTTCCAGTGGCTCGTTAGTTCCCCCAGGCTAATGCCCAATTCCTTAGCATACCTGGCAAGGGCTTTGCATGGCCTTTTCTGCTTTACCTCCCACCATATGCACTGGCATACCCACAATTACATCACCACACTGGAACGTCCCTGACTTTCGCTGCCATTTAAACCCTTCTTAGCAACTCCTGGAGAAACCCTGGCTCCCTTGCATGGCCCAGCTCAAATGTGTTTCCTCCACCATGAAGCCCTCTTGAGCCCTTCCTCCTCCATGCGCCCATCTTCTCTCCTGGTAGCTCCCTCCAAACGCCACCTGAAGTAGCCATTGCACTCAATCTGTTTCTATAAAGGAAGATGACTTTGTAAGCTCTGAACACAATAACATGCATAAGTTTCCAGAGCAGAGATGTGAGTTCAAACCCCTGTTCTTTCCACTGCCAGCTGTGTAACTGTCTAGGGCACTGGGAAGTGAGGCCGTAAGATGGAGTTATGGTGAGGTTGGAGTGACTTGGCACACATGAAGCCCTTGACAGGGTGCCAGGCATAGGGGAGGTATTTTAACCTCTGGTTACTGGATTTCCACACATGCACGGTCCAGTGCCTGGAGCCTAGAAGGTGCTAAGTATATGACTGGTATAGAAATGAGCTGAGAGTCTAGTTGTGGGGACACATGGGGAAAACCAAGCCTGCTTAGGAACCAGGGGAAGAAGATGCCAACAGGAGCACTGTGAGGCTCTGAGGGAATAGTCAGGGGAGGCTTCCTGCAGGGAGCAGCACCTTTAAAACCGGATTTGAAAAACCTGCTTATTAAAGTATAATATTCATACAAAGAAGTGCATAAATCAAGTGTGCCAATCAATGAATTTCTATAATACACATCTCTGTGTAAGCAACATCCAGATTGACAGAGCACTTCTAACACTCTACAAGATTCCTTCATTCCCCTGCCAGTAACTACACAGCCCTTTCCCCAGGAATAACCACTATTCTGACTTTCAACTGCATAGAATAGTTTCGTCAGGTTTTGAACTTTCTGTACAAGGAATCATATGTGCAGCATACTCTGGTGTCTGTGAGATTCATCCATATTGTTGGGGAGAGCTGTCCTAAGTTCATCGCTATATCCTAGCCCCTTTTATGACTATGCCACAATTTATATATCCATTCTACAGTTGATGGGAATGTGGTTTTTTTTTTTCCATTTAAATTGGATTTTGAAGGAGGGGAGAAACTACGGTTGACAGAGAAAAAGGTGGAGTGTTCCAAGTGGAGAATGCCCTGGGTAAGAGCCTGGAGGTGGGTCATAGGAAAGGCTAAGGCATACACAGACATTTGGACATTCACTGAGGGTGGCTGTGTCAAGCACTCATTCCTTTCATCCTCCCAACACCCTGGTGAGGTAGATGTCCTTGCCTTCATTTTACCCACGAGGAAACAGAAGCCCAGAGAAGTTGAGGAATTCAGCCAGCTTTACACAGCTGGTCAATGGCAGAACCAAGATGTGAACCTTTACCAGCTGACACCGAGTGAAGAGACTGGGGTTTAAGGAGGTTAAATAACTTGGTGAAGGTCACACGTCTCAGAGTTGAACTCAGCAATGTCTGACATCAGAAAAAAATAATTCTTTCCAAAATGTTAAACATGAAGAACAATGTTTGGTTCTACCTGCCCCCTGGGCATGACTCCCAAGAAGGCTTCACCCCAAATGGGGGTCAGGCAGAAAATCCAAAGGTACTCAAGGATATCCACTCATAGTTGGGTGGGAAGTCACTTTGGAGACACTGGAAGAGATTCAGGATATTTGAGGCTATCTCTGAGGTTGGAGGTAGGCTGGGCAAAAGGCCACTCTGGCTGGCTGACCCCCACCCCAGTTGCCTGGAGAACTTGTACTGCCCTTCTCATGTCCCAGGGCTGAAGATCAGCCAGCTGGGCCCAAGTCCCAGTACCACCCTCACACCTCTTTGGGATAGTTTCCTCCCAAACTTGGTCTTGACTGTTGGTCTTTTGGGCTAAAGCTGGGACAGAAGGGCCCTGACACAAGGTCCCAGGAGCCAAAGTCCCCCTCCCAGTTCCCAGACTGTAGATTAATGACAGGAAAAGGAAAGAACTGCGATTAGAGGGTGGCTTGGCGGTGAGTTTACTCTGCCCCAACAAAGCTCACTTCCGGCCCCACACCGGCCCTCCTGCTTGCTTTCCAGGCTTGCCAGTCTCTGGGGTTTCAGGGGCAACTATAAGCCTCCTGGCCTCAAACTGAGGTGGTGGAAGAAAGGTCATTATAGACCCCATTGGCCTATAAATAGCCCAGCCTGTCTTCTAGGCCCCAGGCCAGCCTGTTGCCCACTCTCTCTCTGTTCCCTCTTTTCCAGGCAGTGAGAGCAAGAATTCATCTGGGTGGCTGCATCCTAGCTATATAAGAGGAAGAAATAAATGGAAAGTAGCGGAGGGAAGAGGAAAGAAAGGAAGCAAAAGAGGAAAGAATAGTGGGTGGGGAAAACCAAGGAAGAAGGATGGAAGGGATGCATGGGAACCAAAGTGGCCATACCATGCTTTCCCCCCACCCCCAACTCCTTTTCCACCTCCTTTTCCAGCTCCTCAAAGTAGTATAGAAGAGGCTTTCTAACAGAAGTTGTAGGTGTTCCACCCAGGAGGCCTTCATTGTGATAGTGTCTGCTTGACCTGACTGCTGACCTAGTTTCTGGTCAGTTAGCTTGCTGCAACCTTGAGGAAGGTGTGGCGCCTGACCCTGATTGCTGACCTGCCTTTGGTCAAGACCCACCAAGAGAATAAAAGTGCTTAATTGCAGTCCCCAGGAGTTGGGGCTAATTGTGTATGTGTTGGGAGAGCAGGTGATATTGCCCCAGCCCTGAAAGGTTGTCACTGGACCCTCCTTTCATAGCAAAGAGGATGTGAAACTTTCAGCTTTGTGCAAGTTTGAGGCTTCAGTTCCTCAAGCCTTTATCTCCTGTGTCTGCAGTCTATCCTGCTCTATCTGTCTGGCCATCTGTGAACCCTGGTTCCTGTGTGTATCTATGGTCTTGACTGTTGGTCTTTATTCAGGCTCAGCCTCCACTTCTTGTGACTAAAACCTGCCCTCATTACCTGTCTGGCCCTGATTTCTGCTGCTGTCTTGGTGTGTGCATGCACATACAGTTAAGAAAGCTCATTTCCTGAAAACAATCTCATCACTGCAAACAATAGGTCAGGCCTAAAATTCTGAATATCAGCACACATCAACAGTAGCCAGTTCATCACATTAGTAGATAAGGTTAAAAAGTGAGATGAAGGAAGAGAACATGGCAGCTTTCTTTTACTAAATTATCACCAATCTTTTGTGTCTCAAATCTATGGGCACCTTCTCTGACTGCTTCTGCTGAGGTTTTTGAGAAAGCCTAATGCCAGCTCTTATTGACTCCTGGGATTGTTTTGCTCTTCTTGGGACACAGATTCACCAGGTTTGGGCCCTAATGCATTTACAGCTATCATTGTAACAGACTATGCTTGCAGCAGGCCCATAACATGAAGGCCAGGCTGTGGGGTTTGGGTTTGCTGTGTTAAGTAAAGGTGATGCTATTGTTTGTGTTGAGGTACGTCTCTAGGAGGAAATATGTGTTTCCTCCAACTCGTTTAGTCTTTCACTCCAGGGTTCTGGGAACCAAACATCAGGTATTGGTGGAAATGTGGACTTAGTCTGAGGCCTAAGTGAGGTCCAAGTCTCCTGAGGTCAAGAGCTTACTCCAGGGCCAGCAATGGAGGCCATTGTCTGCTGAAGAACAGGATGAAGCCAGATAACTCCAAGTACATCTTGGTGCTTCACCTCATTAGCCCTGGGACCTCAGGACACATGTGGCTGCCCAGACCTGGAGTATGTGCACATGTGTTGGGAGTGGAAATAGCTCCTTACTCAGCCAGCCATCTTAGCACCACCGATTGCAACATCTCTGCTTCTTCCAGCTCTCACTTCAGCGTTCCAGCAGTTTCAAGGATTTTGCCAAATCCAAACCCAGCTCCCCAGTGGTGAGCGAGAAGGAATTTAATCTGGATGATAATGTGAGTTTCTGGGCCTCCTTGTTGAGGGGTCTGGCTGGGAGGGAGGGAGGAGGGGAAAGAGGAGTTTTAAGATTGGTGAGGTAAAGTCTGCTTTACCTCAGAAGAAGGTCCACCTCTCCCACCTACCAAAATCCTGGGCCCCAGAACTCACCTGCATTGTTTTATATTACAAATTAATTATAAATTAATAGGGCTGAAAACAGGACTGGGGCTAACAAGGAAGGGGATGGGAGCTTCTCATTCCTGCCCCTCCATCCTTGCTGAGACCCAAAGTCTTCCTTCCCCCAAGTCTTGAACCCATGCAGGAGCACCAGGGTCTCTAGACCTCTTCATTTGTTGTCACAGATTCCAGAAGATGATTCAGGTGCCCTTACCCCAGAGGATACTGGGAAGAGTGGCAAAAAGCTGGGGAAGAAGTGGAGGGCCGTAATTTCCCGAACCATGAACAGGAAGATGGGCAAGATGATGGTGAAGGCCCTGTCAGAGGAGATGGTGAGACCTGGGATCCAGGGGAGGGGTAGAGGCAGATAGAACAGGCATCACTCTGACAGGGTTGGAGCATGGCCACCTTGACAGCCACTGCTCAGGTACCATGCCTGAAGGCCCAATTCAATACAAGAAGAAAGGTCACATGGGAGCAGAGCTCACTCATCCATGGACATGGCAGCAAGGCACCACAGTCCTGAGGGACCAGGAGTGGGGTCTAAGGAGGAATGAAAATTGGGATAACAGAAGCTTCCTGAAAAGACAAACTGGAGGAGGGTGGGTAGCTGAACAAGAGGTGAGATCACCTGAGCCAAATTCGCCCACCATAAATTTCTGCTTGGAACCAGCCCCTGGGGTTGGGAAGGCTTGATTCAAAGAGGAGTTCCTATGAGAGAAAATTGGAGAAGGCTGGCTTTGGCCCAAGGAAGGAGGGTGGGACACACAGCTACGGGGCAGACACAGTTAAGTAGCTGAAGTTACACAGAGTCTGGCGTGCTTGTGACTCTTATAGGAGGCTCCAAGGCAGTGGTGTGCTAGAGTCAGCTAGTGCTGGCTCATACCAGCTCAGGACAGCAGTTCATCAAATTTTCAGGAATTTTGTGAGTCAGGTATGAAACACAACAATATTGAAAATTAAATTATATAAACTAAGAATTAAATGAATTATATTAAAAATAAAGAGAATACAGTCAATTCTCAAAAGTCCTAATTCTTGGACTGCTTTTCACTATTCTCTATGCCCCTGAGGTTATTTTCATCTATAGTCTCTGTGTGGAGGAAATAGCCTATGATGGTGCTCTGCTTGGTCGGTGACATCATACTGGTAGAATGACATGTGCCATGAGGAGCATTTATAACACAGGAATTAGTGACTGCTACACATCAGGGTTTTTATTCCCAAAGAGCCAGTTGTGAAAGAGTTACCTCTGCACTGTAGTATGGTGAGGCTGGGGAGCTCTGGAGGCAGGCCAGCTAGGGAAGGAAGTGGGTGGTGCTTGTTCACAGCCTTAAGAACATTCTTCCATTACTTCTCATCTGGAAACTTGGGGTGATCAAGCACTTACCCTCAAGTAAAGATTGAATAAAATGACAAAGGTGCTTGGCACATGGAAACATAGTCAAAAGTAGTAACTGTTTGACTGTGTCCTAGCAACAGCTTTGAGTCCAAGCTCTGCATGTACATTTAGCCCTTTAAGCTGACAAAGCACATTTACACGTGACCCTAGTTGAGCCTTATTCCATGAGGTGGGCAGGGCAAGGACTGTCATTCCCACCTTACAGAAGAGAAATCTAGAGCTCTAAGAGTGCCATGGTACCTGTGAGTGGAAGAGCTGGGGCTGGAGACAAGCCCCAGTCCTCTGCCAAGCCCATGTTCATTTCCTCTGGACCCGGGGCTGCTCCATGTACACCCCAAGAGAGGCCACTCAGGGCTCCTTGCCCCCCTTCCCATGTAGGGAGATACTCTGGAGGAGGGTTCAGCCTCCCCAACATCTCCAGACTGCAACCTGGACAGCCCTGGCCCTGAGAAGATGGCACTGGCCTTTTCTGAGCAGGAGGAGCGTGAGCTCCCAGCACTCAACCGCCAGGAGTCAACAGGTGAGTAGGGGATGTGGGAGGACACATGCTGAGTCTGGAGAAAAAAACTGTGTTAGGACCAGGCAAGTTCCTGTTTGGGAGGGGCAGACAAGAGAAATGAACCTTTATGGTTTGCCTGCTGTGAACTTCCCAGCCCTCTTCACATTAAATCTTCACAAAAACTTCATGGATCAGTACTATTATTTTTTTTAAATAATTGGGCCAGTACTATTATTATCCCTACTTTATTGATGTGAAAACTGAGGCTCAAAGAGGTTAAGTTACTTGCCCAAGGTGACTCAGTCTTGAACTCAGGTTTGCCCTAGAGGAGCCTCGACTTGCTGTCCCCAGGCCCTGGAGGACTCAAGGGCAGAAGAAGGGCCCCATTGCCATCTTGGACCAGTCCACTCCCACCCTACCAAGGAGAGCTAAAGTCTACACCTGCCTGGGCCTCTGACATCTCAGGCTGGGAGTAGGAATAATGGGTCTCCAGCTGTGAAGACTCAGCCTCTTGGACCCCAGACCTTGGTTTGCTGGACTCAGGGTACCACTTGGCATCTTCTAGATGTCCATGGGGCTGGACAGGAGGTTCTAGCAGCCCTGCCTGGATGAAGGCCTTTGGCCTTTGGGCTACAGACCTGCAAAGGAACCATCTCACCCCTCAGGCTAGTTCCAAGTTCCCCATTTGTTCTCTGGCTCTTCAAACACCTCCCTGCTCCTCAACTGAAAGCCATTTAAAATCCCCTTCATTCTGCCCTTCCCAGAGAGAAAGAGCCCTTCTGAGTTTCCAGGTGATGTAACTAGATACTGAGTCTTATTAAATAGAGAAAGTAAAGGGTGTGGCTTCTTGGGTGGAAGGAGCACTGGAGTGGGAGTCAGGAGACCTGGAATGTAATAGACTCAGTGCTGCCAATTTTAAGGTGACAGACCTTAGGCAGGTCGTTTGGCCTGTCTGGCCTCAGTATTCATGTGTTCATTAGGGTGTTGGCCCAGTTGGTCTCTAGAGACCCTCCCAATTTGCCCATTCTTTGGTTTGTGAGCTGTTTCCCCTTCTTTAGTCAACTGTTCTCATGTCTAAGGCCCTGGAAGTGAAGCTGTGCTGCAGCAGGGTGACCAAGGGGATGGGCCAGAATCCCTGCTGTAGTACAAGAGTGGCCAGCATCCATATTTCTTCCCAGCATGTAGCCCCATGACTTCTAGAGAGACCCCCTTGAAGGCCTGGGGCAAAGGTGACCCTCCTTCCTTTCCAATCTCCTGCAGGCAGTGAGCTCTGCAGCCCCATCCCAGGCTCTGGCAGCTTCAGGGAGGAACCACCTGCCCCTCAGTACACAGGGCCTTTCTGTGGCCGGGCCCGAGTTCATACCGACTTCACTCCCAGCCCCTATGACCACGACTCGCTGAAACTGCAGGTAAGATTGGCATCCAGGCCCCACTTGAGCTTGGCGGGTTGCACCCATAAAGGAGGCTGGACTTAGCCACGGTAGGACAGTGTCAGGGGAGGCTCAGGGACAACCCCTCAACTCTCTCCTGATCTGCTCTGCTCCCTTCTCCTCCCACAGAAAGGAGATGTAATTCAGATTGTTGAAAAACCACCTGTGGGCACATGGCTGGGCCTGCTCAATGGCAGGCTGGGCTCTTTCAAATTCATCTACGTGGATGTGCTGCCTGAGGAGGCTGTGGGGCCTGCCCGCCCCAGCCGCCGACAGAGCAAAGGCAAGAGGCCCAAGCCCAAGACTCTGCATGAACTGCTGGAGCGCATTGGCCTAGAGGTTTGAGCTTGAACTTGCACTAGCATCTAGGATCAAGGGAGGCACCCTTGCCCCAGCTGTGTGGGAAAGGAGGGATCCCAGGCAGGGGTGGCTTGTAAGCAGCCATGCTGGCGGCCTGCCTCTGCCCACAGGAACACACATCTACTCTGCTGCTCAATGGCTACCAGACGCTGGAGGACTTCAAAGAGCTGCGGGAAACACACCTGAATGAGCTGAACATCACGGACCCACAGCACCGGGCCAAGCTGCTCACAGCTGCAGAGCTGCTGCTGGATTACGACAGTGAGTGGGTATAGGAGCCAGGTGGGGGTGCCTGCTGGCAGTTCAGGGACGGGAGGCCTCTGCTCTGGGCCCAGAACAGTGGGAGGATACTTTCCACACTTGAATTCCAGCCTCAGGCAAAGTTTGTAGGGAGTAGGAGTTTAAGGGATTATCAAGCCTCACTCTCTTTGGGATGCTAGGGGAGATTTAAGGCCAGAGAAGGTAAGGCATGAACTCAAGGCCTCAAAGCTAGGTGATGGCAGAGGCGGGATTCAGGTGCAGATGTCCTGGTTCCTGGCTTATTGCTGAAGAAGTTTGAACTCTTAGGCCTGGAAACCACAAGAAGGGCAGGGGTTGTGGTGGGTGCCCAGATGGAGAGACTGCCTACAGTGTCCTTACCCCCAGGGTCCCTACCCCCCCACAGGGCTCTCTGGGGCTTCTGACCTCCTCCCTGCTAAGTCTCAAAATTCCACATTCTGTATCCCACTCTCACCCCTGGCAGCCGGCAGCGAGGAGGCAGAAGAGGGCGCCGAAAGCAGCCAGGAGCCAGCGACACACACTGCGTCAGACCCCAAGGGGGACATTCCGCGGGACTCAGGCTGCTTCGAGGGCTCAGAGAGTGGGCGTGATGAGGCGGAGCTGGCAGGAGCTGAGGAGCAGCTGCACTGCCTCTCCTTAGCCGGGTCACCTTGAGCAGAGGTGGCAGTGGTGGGCCAAGGCTGGGCCCAAGCAGCACAAGCAGCAGGGATGGACCTGGCCTACCGCAGTGGCCTGTGCTGGAGGACTAGTGGAGGACTGGAACTGAGCCCGGCCCTGCTCCCCTCAGGTCACCTAGGTCGAGAGAGGCTGGGCAGGGCCCTACAGGCTTGGCTGGAGTAAATGAAGAGCCTCTGAGAGCACATCCCACCTGCCTGGCTCTCTCCTTCTACCAGCTACTGACAGCGCAGCCTGCTCTGGCCATGGCCACAGCCAAGTGGGGCACCAAGGAGCCTCCTTGCCCAAGTCTCTCACCACCAAAGCCTCCCAATCCTCCTCAACCCCACAGCACCTTCCCTGAGGCACTGCTCCTGAAAAAGGGGCCAAGTCAGTATTTCAGGTCAGTCTCAGGACCTTAGGGAAGCTGGCCATTTAAAAAGATTCTAATTGATCATGGGTAAATCCAGACTGCCCTCAATAAGGTCTGAAGAAAGCCACATGTACCTTTTCTCCTCCTAACTTTCTGATAGGTTTAGCCACTAAATCACTATCTGATTTGATCCAAGTGTCTTCCCCAATCTGTCTAGGATGGTCAGGATTAGAATAGATAGATTCTGAGGGCCTTGCCAACTCTGACATTCTGTGACATTAAATGTTACCCGTGGCCCAGGACAGCAGTGGGGTTTACTGAAGGGGCTGGAGGGGCCTTGGGCTCACAAATGAAATGGCTCCTTATGCTCATCTGTTCCACACCTCCCCATGTAACTCAGGACAAACGGTAACTTACCCCAGCTTAAAACAATGCCCATATCTCATACAACGTGTGCCCTCCCCTTCCACTTCTGGCCCCTTCAAATGACACTTCTCCCCAAGGTCAATGGAAGATGGTCAGACCTGGCTTCCAAGGGCAGAGTGGCCCCTAAGGAGCAAGATGCAGGTCTAGGCCCAGACTTGGCCTCTTTTGTGAGTCCTTACAAGCAAAGAAAACACAAACTAGGCAAGTCCACTATCCCAACTTTACTAAAGATTTTGATGTACCCTGAGCTCCAGAAGGGGAGGGAGAATGTCTATTGGTGGGAACCTCCCTTGACACCAGTGCCAAATCTGTGCCCTGAATTCTAGAGTAACCCTTCCCCGGGACTCAACTGGCCCAAGGACAAATAGTGCCCACTAAATCTAGGACTGCGGCTTAGTGGACACATTTCAGGACCTACTACCAGGAACTTTGGTAAAGCTAACTTGCGGGGAAGGGTTTTGTGTAAATATAAGGGGGTGGAGAGGGATAGGTTAGCAGCAATAAATATAAGTAAAACAAAATTACTGTCTCCAGTTATCTTTCCTATGGAAAGAAGGTTGGAGGAGAGACAGACCAGTCTCCTTCAAAGCTGGACACAGAAAAATGTCTCCATTGTCCTTTCAGGGCCATCTGCCTCTTCCCTAAAGATGATCAGTGCCCTTGATCCTGTTGACTTAAAGTTCCAGTTTGAAGCCCTAGCTGGCTCCACCTTTCCCAATAACCAGCTCCCCTAGGAGCTCAGGCTCTCAGTGCCACAGGTTTTCTGGGGTCTGAGAATTAGGAGTAGCTATATCTCTCTAGAATTATTCCTTTAACAAGAGTCTTGAACACCTCTACCCTAATGAGGAAGGCCCTGCACTGGGGGCTGTCCAGGGTCCAAAAGGGAGAGATTTGGATTCAGCTGGGCCTTTCCTCTGAGGCCACCTCTTCTTGGGCCCCACCCTGTGCCCACAGAAGCTACACCATCTCCTGGGCAGTGAGATGGAGACAAGGACTTCTGGCTTCCTTTGTTTCTGCATTAACTGCATTAGGGAGGGCAAACTGGAATGAGAGCTGCCACCAGAGTAAAGACAAGGCCACTCTACTTCCAGGCTTTCTTCTCAGGTACACTCATCCCACTGCCAATAGTGGCTGTGGGCATCAGGGAACTGTTAGAATCATCCTAAGCAAAGAAACAAGGAGCTCAAAGGGCCTCAAAGCTTCAATGGTACTGAATAATGGCTGTCATTTAGTGAGCACTGACATGTGTGCTAGGCACCAAATGCTTTACATTTCTTCTTTCATATAATCTTCACAGTATCTCTGAGGTAGGTATCATCACCTTCCCAACTTACAGAGGATAAACCTGAAGATCAGACAGTTTAAATAAGTTGAGTAGAAAGTCCACCAAGCTTTCAGAGCCTCCCCCAGCCCTCCGGAGGGCAATCTGACCCTCTGTTAAGTGTCTTTGACACTCTTTGACCCAGCCATTCCCCTCCAAGGATTTGATCCACAGAAAGAGCCACACAAGTACATACAGATATATGGACAGACATTCGCGACAACTTTGTCTATAAGACACTGGGAACAACATGAATGGGGAATTAGTTAGAAACATTATGGTCCATTCACACAATACCATGCAGCCATTAAACATAATGTTGTAGAAAAATATTTAATGATATAGGGAAAATATTCATGACTATTTATTGTTTACTTTTAAATTTTAAAATTATACAAATAATGTACAAACATTTTCGTTGTAAAAGAAGTCCACGCTATATCACAGGGAAGACTCAAGTGCTGTAACATTATTATTCGGGTGATTCCATTTTTATTCAAGAAAAGGAAAACATACACAAGAAAAAGACCAGAAAGATCTGCAGCAAACAGTTACCAGTGGTGATATTGTGAGGTGAGCAGGGTGGGATTGGGGGAGTAATGGAGAGAAATATTTACTTTCTACATTCTTGTTTTATTTCAACTTCAAAAGTATCTATTATTTTAATATCTATTTTTAAAAGGAACAATATTTTAATTCTTGAAAAAATTACAACTAAATAAACCAATAGGCCCAAGCCTCTGGTCTCCACAAATTTAGAGTAGTAGCAAAGTCATTATCTTGCTGCCTTTTGGCACAGGCTTCTGGAAACATAGCGAGTAAGGGGTAAATAATGCCCAAAATGCTTAAAATCCACACACACCAAGGGGGACCTTATAAGAGGAGATTCCTAAACCCTTTAAAAACCCTGGTTAATACCTATCTATTAAATCTAAGCTGGATAAAGGAAAATATCAGAAAAAAAGAAATGAGAATGAAAGAAGGATGTTTTGAACTTCTCCCTTACCCTGGGGAGGGAGTGGGGGGCATCTCAGAGCTACCGGGCTGTAGTTTGGTCTGTAGGCTGAATACAACCTGAAAGTAGAAAGTTGTGCAAGGACTCCAGTGATCACAGGACTTTGGGAGGGTCAGATAAAGAGAGGTAACAAGGAAATGTAGACTGCAGGTCAAGACCTGAGGGGTCAGAAAGGCAATACCAGTTGGGTCTACAGCTCAAGGCCCAATGTTCTTCCTCCAGGCAGGGCTGCTAGAACCTCCTGTCCAGCCCCATGGACATCTAGAAGATGTGGTAACCTGAGCCCAGCAAACCAAGGTCTGGGGTCCAAGAGGCTGAGTCTTCACAGCTGGAGACCCATTATTCCTACTCCCAGCCTGAGATGTCAGAGGCCCAGGCAGGTGTAGCCTTTAGCTCTCCTTGGTAGAGTGGGAGCGGACTGGTCCAAGATAGCAATGGGGCCCTTCCTCTGCCCTTGAATCCTCCTGGGCCTGAGGACGGCAAATTGAGGCTCCTCTAGGGCAGGTGAGGCCCAGCTGATAGGAGTTAGGGCCTACTTGATTTTAAGTCTTGGTTTTGTCACTCTCTTAGCTGGGTCTGGGTCATCTTGGACAAGTCACTCAACCTCCTTGAGTCTCACTTTGTACATCAATAAAGTGGTGATAACAGTACTAGCTCCATGGAGTTATTACAAAGATCGAATTAACTAGTATATGTAAAATACTCACAAAATCAACGTTTAGTGGGTGATAATATGTCAGGTCCCCTCAATCCATACCACCCTGCTACTTGCATTTCATTCCCCTCAAGGTTCATCTCTCCTCAGACCCGTAGTTAGTGTAGTAACCAAGAAAAAAGGCTTTGGAGTTAAATTAAAGTGTCTTCAAATCCTGGCTCTACCACTTATTAGTTACCAGACTTTAGGTAATCACATACATATACATTTCTTTTCTGTAAAATAAGAATAATGATCTACATTGCAATATACAAATGTATCAAGTCAACATATTGCACACTTTATACTTATACAATGTTATATGTTAATTGTATCTCAATTAAAATAATTTTAAAAATGAAAATTAATATAAAAAAGAATACCAATCTAATAATACCTACCTCTTTGGGTTGTTAGATAAATAAATTAAATAATGCTTATAAAGTTCCTGGCATGTAGTGACAATAAATTGTGGCTTCTGACCTTTTGTAATCTCCAGGGCACTGAGCTCAAGATTGAGCACAAAGCACCCTCCCCCTTGTCAATATGTACTTGTCTGCATACTAACTGCTATTGCCCAGAGACAAATTGATTTACAAGGTCCAAGAGCATGCTGGGATTCAGGATAGATGGTGCCAGCTCTGGTGCCCAGAGAGGCTGGTGATAGAGAGAAGCCCACATGAAAAGCCTTGGGTAGCCTAGCTCTCCCTGGCTCAGAGCATGATGGGCATTAGACTTATTTCAGGCAACTCCCTTGAACATCCATGGGCTGCTAGAAAGAAGAGGATAAAGGCCAGATTCATGAAAAAAGAGTTGGAGTCCAGCCAACTCCTCTCTAGTTCAGGTTTAGAGGTGCCTTCTTTCCCCTGGGCCATCAGGGGAAGTAGCTGGGGGCATCAGCACAACCCAGTTGAACTATCTCCTTTCACTTGCTGCCTCTATTTCTCACGACCTTGCCTTAGCCTTCTCCAGGTAGGTTCTGATCAATTTCCCCAAAATCCTGCAACAAAGGCTCTTGCCTCCACAAATTCTCTCTCCTTAACCTCAAACCTTATAGCAGTGTGCTCTGACACAGGCCACTGCCGCTGCTTCCAACTCTTGCTCATAGAGATCCCTGCCCAGTTTTTTCACAGTGGAAGCCAAAGTGGGGCCATTAGTGACTACAAGTTTAATAAGAAAGCTAAAAGAGGTTTTTAAAGAATAGAGGACATTGATCACTGTAGTCTCAGTGAGATCCAACACCTTCTCGACCCTGCCAAGTCAGGAAATTCAGGATGAGGTATGAGGTTTCCCAGCTGGGAAAAAGAAGTAGCTCTCTCACCTCCTTCACAATAGAGGCTACCTTAGCTTCTCACACAAAGTAGGCCCCATTCTATATTATTCAGCCAAAAATACAATCAAGTGGGAAGGAACTGCCTCCCCTCTAGACCCAGCCAAGACTCCTCCTTTAGGAAGGCCCTAAATAAATGTAATTCTATAGCACTCGATATGTAGGCTTCACCTTTTCCTATAACTTCACTGTTACTAATATAGCATTTGTATACCATTGCCTCTGGGACCTGCCAGGGATAACTCAGAAAGAGCCCAGGGCAATGGCCCTCACAAAGGGACAGCCAACTTGACTGTGGGAACTCGACAAGGCAACTTCCTGACTTCCTGTGCTAAAGAAATCCCACCAGTCTGGAGAAAGAGTTAAGAGATTTAAGTTTAAAACAAAACCCCAACAAATACCCCCATATCAGACTATTTATAATAAGCCCTCTATATGCTTAAAATGGAGAGATCATTGGCCAAATTCATCCAAAATGGCAAAATTTAAAAAAAAAAAATCCTAAAATCATTGTTGGTTCTCATCTTACAAGAAAATGGGGTCAGCAATGCAATTTCTCCTAAAGTTAACCCTAGTACATGGTCAGTTTTCAACAAGTACTTATTGAACGTTAAATAAATGAAAGGCTCATTTTATTCAAGTGACACTTGGAGTTATTCAAATCCCTTTATCTGTCTACACCTGGGTTATGCCAGAAAGCAACCTGGACTGAGAGTCAGGACATCTGGATTCTGGTCTTTGCTCTACTAGTAACTGTCTAGGTGACCTATGGTAAAGACACAGTACTTAATTCAATGAGAGAGAGAGAATGTGCAAGAACGAGAGAGAGTGTGCAAGAACATGTGAAAGTGGCATGGACTACATGATCAGAATGTTCTTTTCAGTGATGTCATTCAACAGAGCCCAGGTTTTATGACAAAGAATCATCATGTCTCTAATTTGAGCACAAAACTACAACCCTTTTAGCCACATTGGAACAGCCAGGTAGCTG
>NW_024342472.1:671795-673818 GCF_902729225.1 Pteropus medius
CCGCTTTCAGAGATCCAGTTCTTAAGGGGAAATGACAACATCCATAGGTCAGGGGTGGAAGTGTGAGGGAGGGGAATTAAAGATGGGAAAAATAAATAAAAATAAAATATATAAAAAATTCTTACAACTCAACAATAAAAAAAACTCAAATTGACAAAGGATCTGAATAGACACTTCTCCAAAGATATACACATGACCAAGATGCTCATGAAACGATGTTCAACATCATTAGTCATCAAAGAAATGTAAATCAAAACCAAAATGAGATACTACTTCACACCCGCCAGGATGGCTAGAATCAAAATGTCAGATAATAAATGATGACAAGGATATGAAGAAATTAGAACCCTCATATACTACTGGTGTAGATGTAAAATGCAGCCACTTTGAAAAACAGTCAAGCAATTCTTCAAAAGGCTAAAAATAGAGTTACCATATGACCCGGCAATTTTACTCCCAGGTACATAGTGAAAAGAAATGAAAACATGTTCATGCAAAAACTTGTACGTAAATGTTTATAGCACCATTATTCATAATAATCAAAATGTGGAAACTACCCAAATGTCCACTGACTAATGAATGGATAAATAAAATATGGTCTAATCATATAATGGAATATTATTCAACCATATAAAAGAATGAAGTACTGCTACATGCTGCTACATGGATGAACCTTGAAAATATTATGCTAAATGAAAGAAGCCAGTCACAAAGACCACATACTATATGATTCCATTTATAAAATGCGTGGAAGAGGCAAATCTGTAAAGAGAGTAGATTAGTAGTTGCCTAGGGTTGCAGCTGTAGAAATTGGGGAGAAAGGGAAAATAACTACTAATGAGTACAGGGTTTTTGAAGGGGAATAATGAAATATTTTAAAAGTGATTATTGGGATGATTGTACAACTCTGTAAATATACTACAAACCAGCGAATTGTACATTTGAAATAAGGATTTTATGGTATGTGAATTATATTTCAATAAAGCTACTATAAAAAAAGAAAGCTCTGATAACAAATTTTTAGGAACATACTGTATAAAGTATATCTTGAGCAGGACAGCTGGGAGAGTCCCCACAATATCTGCATATTCCAGTGAAGAAGCACCCTTCTACCAAAGTAACCACACCACTAACTCCAACCCACTCTCCAATCCCTATCTTTGCTCCTATAGCATTTTATGCTTCCCTCGTCAAGGCACTTTTCATGATGTCCAGCAACAGCCTGTTTTCTCATCTCTCATCCCCACTAGACAATGAGCTCCTTGAAAGCATGGACATCATTTGCCTTGTTCACTGGCGTATCCTGCACCTAACACAGTGGCTGGCACAGAATGTCGAAGAAATCCTAATCTACCTCAAGGGCACAAAGATCTTAGGGGATGCAAGGACAGAAGCAGAGACAGGGCAGCTAGAGTGACTGGACGTGAAACTGCCTAATTATATCTCTAAGGTGTAAATTTAGCCTACATTCTCTATCACTGACTCAGCCTTAAAGTCTTAAAATCAAGAACACTTACTGGACTCTGTGGCAAGAGGCTGCTACTCGTCTCTTGAGTACTGGGAGGTCGACTTCCACTTTCCTCCAGTGGCAAAATACCCCTTCGATCCAGCACACTAAAGGAAATAGGAGAGTTACTAAAGTACTTCACATTCACCCTTCCACCCATCCACCCATCCACCCATTGAAACTTGTTGTATATACTGGAAAACATAAACCTGCCCTTTGACAGTCCAGCCTGATCCTAGCAAATGCCTTCTGTCTTCCATTTACTTTTTTCCCCATAAACTAGGGAACACCACATCAGTCAGGGAATAAATAAAATAAGAATGAAAGGTTAACCCTTCAAAACAACTAGCCCGACAACATGGATGGACCTCGAGATAATCATGCTAAGCGAAATAATCCAGACAGAAAAAGTTGAAAATGACATATCACTTATATGTGGGCTATAAACCTAAAATAACAATTAAACAGGATAAACAGAGACTCATGGACATGGACTATAGACTAGTGGTTACCAGA
>NW_024342472.1:674049-813843 GCF_902729225.1 Pteropus medius
GTCCATGTAGCTTTGGCACCAAGGGACAATCCTTGGGAAGATATATTTGACACAAAGAGGCCACATTCAGAAAAAGGCATCAGACCAGGTAATGAGATCAGGTTGAGATGCTAGTCCCAAGAGTCCCAGGGACCTTGAGTACCTGGGGGGCAAGGGGCCACACAGCACTTCACAGCAGTTCTTCACAATGTTGCCATGGCTGTAGGGATTCTGGACACGATTCTTCCCTGTCCATGAGCCTTTGATCTGCAAGATAAAAGCCAAAGCTTACATAAAAAATTTTGTTGAAAAAATATATGAGACATGGAAAGATAAAACAAAGTCTGGAGATGGATGGTGGTGATGGTTATACAACATAACTATATTTAATGCCATTGAATTATACTTAAAAAATAGTTAACAGAGTACATTTTATGTACTGCGTATCTTACAATAAGAAAAGGGAAAAAAGTACATGCATAGTAATGGAAAAATGTTCACAATAGAGTGAAAAATGCAGATAACTGAATGATATTATTATTTTCACTTAAAAATACAAAATAAAAAACACAAAATATATAGTCACATAAACAAACGTGGGAACAAGTCTAAAGTCTAGAAAGAAGACTACATATCGTACCATTAATAGTGGTAATGTCTAGGAGATAAAGCTACAGGAACTTATTTGCTATTTTTTGCTCATCTGTATTTTCTGATTTTCTACAGTGAACACAAATTGGTAACTTAAAAAGCAAGAATTTATTCAGTGCACCTGTCCCTGTCCATTCCAAATCCAGAGGCATCAACTATCTTTTAAAGACCTATGAACAGCTGAAGAACTTGTACCCACCCAATGATTCAACCTCTTATTTCTTATTCTCTATAGGCATTTGGCTGAAAACAAAGCAGTCTACTTTCTCTTTTGCGTATCAAATTTAACAATCACCCATACCATGTTTCTGCCTGCCTCAACCTCTCAGGCCCTGGAGATCCAGTTCTCTAGCAGGTAAAAACAGGCTTTGGGGAGAAGAAGAATATGTGTTCATAAGGGAAAGTTAACTCACATCTTCATTGGTTGTCTGGTTGAGAGCCACAAGGAAAGTGTGAAATCCAGTCAGTCCCACGACGGACCAGAGTGTGAAGAAACAAATGAGTACTTCTAGAACAGTAAGGTAATGTTAAGGAATGTTGAAGAAGCCACACAAGGGGACTCAATGCCTCTGCTCATATTCATAGCACTAGTCACACTATCTTTACCTCTCAGAACATATATCACAAATGACCGAGTATCCATATATAACAACAGGCAAATTCTAAACTCACTGGATATAACACTTATGACAGGTAAAGATTCCTGGTTATTCATTATGAGTAACTCTCTAACATCTCTAGTGAATCTGCCTGTTTACTCATCATTAGCTCTTCGAAGGTGACATTTATGAGGGGGGCAAAGTTAAACAATGTTGTCCATCACTGCCAATGGAAAATCTATCAAAAAATTTTATAAATAATAAATTGGTGGGAAAAACAGGATGTGACTTATAGAAATCCCATCTGAATCTCATTTTCAGAAATGCAACTGCTGTACAAAATAAGCCTTAGCTGTAACAGGAAGGTGGGACTTCCAGCAAGTTACTTAAGAAGTCTATTGAGGCAAAGACAACCTTCTATAGAAAGCAGGGCTGAGTGTGGGATCAGAAGGACTTGGGAGGGAAGCAGTAGAGACGGGGGTAAGGGAAAGACCTCCCTTTAAGTCCTGGCCATCTTCCATTCTGGTTGCTACCACTAAGACTACATCTTTTTTTTTTTAGACTTTGGTATTCTCTGACATCTTAAAAATGAGATGATGGGAGAACTGCATATGGAAAGCATGCTGAAAAGTAATTTAAAAGGGATTCACAGGCACATACTGCCAAGGGAGGATATGTTCCAGGAGTTTCTTTCAACGTCTCCAGGAAGCCAATTTTCAAGGATTCTGTGAAATTGTGAGGAGGAATAGAGAGAAAAATTAGTGACTTTAGTAAAAAAAATGCATATTTATCACAGTACTTACTTCCTTTCCTCTCTATCCCCTGTTACAAGCTGACATGAGATAAGCCCTCACTCAGACAAGGGATTCTCAGCTCTAAGCCAGTAGTTTCCTGACCAAAGTGTTCACATCTCCAATGTGGGACCCAGCACTAAACTAGAGATTCAGGCAGAAGCAAATCACCTGGCTCCTCTCCCTTTTCCTTAGCCCCTAACTATGGGCATGGAGAGGGATATTCATTCATAGATTAAAGAAATCAGAAATATCCAAGAAAAATTCTCTCTCCTCACCAATCTGTGTCCTCCCTTATTCAAAATCTAGCTGAGAACTCATCTCTTCCCAGAAAGCTATCTTGATCAAGACCACTCCTTTAACTCCACATCCCATCTGTCCTTATTTATTATCTGATGATTTATGTGTGTATGTATGTGTGTGTGCACATGCACACATGTGAGTGTGAATTTTCGATCTCCCAAAGTAAACCAAGAGCTAATAAAAGGCATTCTGTGTATAAGTGCTTCTACTACCTGGCACAGAGAAGGTCTTACAAGGCAGAAAAAGAGAGGATGCAGACAGGAAAAACACATCTCCAATTTTTGGGATCACCTCAGAAATTCCCAGTACTCTGGGTACAGACCAGCTATTATGATCCCAGTCCCCAACAGAGGGCCAGTGAGAAGGCCAAAACACTCAGTAAATACTAATTGATGTGAGCTAAGGTTTGGAGGCCTGCTCGAGAGCAGACGTTAAAGCTCATTTCTAATTGGTCCTAAGGCACCTTCACAATGGTAAAGTTGCACCAGGAAACCCAACCACTCCCCTAAACTGTCTTCAAGTCTTCTCCCACCCCCACTCCAATAATACACACTACCCTGCATACTCACTGAGGGCCACATAGACGATGTTGAAGGCGAAGACATATATGGTGAGGAGAGAGAGAGAAAGGATGAAGAGGTAGAAGTAGCGGTAGTTCCTCTTTCCAACACAATTCCCCACCCAGGGACAGTGATGGTCGAAGCGCTCTGTGGAAGAAAGAGAGTCCAGTGCCAAAGCCTCCAAAACACAGTGCAAACCCACTATCCACGTAGTAACTAATTAAAAAACCCCAGGATCATTGCTTATTTCAACTGTAAGAAACTAGTTTCTATTTTTTACTTTTTCGCAATGTTTTCATAGCCATCTCATTTGGTCCCCATAATCACCCTGGAAGTTAAGCAAAAGAAGATATTCTTTTCTCCATTTACAGATGAGGAAACTGAGGCACTGAAGCATTAAGTGATCAGTCTCACTGCCAGTTAACACAGAGACATTGCTTTTCCAAAGAAAAATCTTAGCAGGTAGGCCTACTAAGTTCAGGAAGAAAAAATAAGTAAAAATAGCCAAGGAAGTTTCGAAAAATGAGTAATGTTGTTTTTCTTCACCTCCAGTTAGCAAAAGACTATAAAACTACAATACTTAAAATGGTGTGGCATAGCTCAATGGAATGAAGAGTACCCAGAAACACTTTAGAATATATAAGAATTCTCTGTCTAATAAAGGCGGCATTACAAAATCAGTGATGAAAGGAAGTATTGTTCCATAAACGACTCTGAGACAATTGGCAATTTGGTGGAAGATAGGGTTATATTTTTCCCCTCACACTATCAAAAGTAATTTCAGAAGAATTAAAGAGTTAAATGTAAAAACAAAGTGAAACCATAAAATAAGCATAAATGATAGACAAAGATTTATGCCCCATACAAAGAAGGATTTTCTGAACATAAAAGTAATGGGGAAAAAAACACAGATGACAAAGAAAAATAGATTTGATTCCACAAACTTAAAAAAAATATTCTATATACATTAAATATACTATAAAAAATTAAAAAGGAAAAAAAAGCCCAGCAGGAATGTATGTAAATTTTGTACCTTGGTATATAAAATGTCCTTACAAATCAATAACAAAATACAAATACTCCTTCAAGGAAATAGTCAAAAGACAAAAAGTTAATAAATACCATATAAAATATATTTAAATGTTTTCAGATTCACTTATAATTCAGTGCAATGCTAGTACAACAATAAGACATTTTTTGCCTATCAAAATAAGAACATAAAAAATAATATCAGTGCTAATGAGAATAGGGTAAATGAACACTCTAATATACTGTTTGTGGGAGTATAAATTTAGAGAACCATTCTGGAAAGTAATTTAGTAATGTGCATCAAAAGTCTTAATAATGCTCACACTCCTCTAGCAGAATACATTTTCAGTAATCGCATAAGGAAATAGAGATATACTATTTCCTTTATGAATTTTTATGAATTTGCCTACTCTAGATATTTCATATAAGTAGACTGATACAATATGTGGCCTTTTGTGTCTGGCTTCTTTCACTTAGCTTTATGTTTTCAAGGTTCATACATGTTGTGGCATGTATCAGGACTTCATTCTTCCTTGTGGCTGAATAACATTTCATCGTATAGATATACCACATTTTGTTTATCCATTCAGCCGCCGATGGACACTTGGGTTGTTTCCATCTTTTGGCTATTGTGAACAATGTTGCTATGAACACTGACGTACAAAAATGTTTGAATCTCTGTTTTCAATTCTCTTTGGTATTGTTACAAACAGAATTGTGTCCCCCCAGATTCATATGTGGAAGCCCTAACCCCCAATGTGACTGTATTTGGAGATAGGACTTCTTAGAAGGTAACTAAGGTTAAATGAGCCATAAGGGTGACGCCTTAATCCTATAAGACTGGTATCCTTAAAAGAAGAGGACAAGGCACCGGAAGTGCACAAGCACAGAAACAAGGTCCACATAAGGACACAGCAAGAAAGTGGCCACCTGCAAGCCAGAGAGAGAGAGAGGCCTCACCAGAAATCAACCCTGTTGACCCCTTGATCTTGGACTTCTAGCCTCCAGAATTGTGAGAAAATTAACTTCTGTTATTTAAGCCACCCATTCTGTGATATTTTGTTATGGCAGCCCAAGCAGGTTAATACAGGTATATACCCAGGAATGGAATTGCTGGGTCATGTAATAATTCTATTCTTAACTTTTTAAAAAAATTTATTTATTTTAATTAGTTTCAAGTACACAGTACATTGGATAGACATCTATACAGTTTGTAAAATGGTCACCTCCCCAACTGCTGCCTCCCTCCCCTGAACTTCCACCTAGCCAACATCGTCATTCTAAATGCATGGCCTATGCTGTTCCCCATCCCCATGTCCATCCATCAGCTACTAATTTGTACTTCTTTAACCCTTCACCCCATTCTCCCAGCCCCCCAAACGTCCCTCCTCTCTGTCCATCACCAAATTGTCCACTATAGTTGTGAGTCTATTTTTGATTAGTTTGTTCTTTTTATTCCTTAGATTCTGCATATAAGTGAAATCATATAGTATTTATCTTTCTCTGTCTGACTTAAATACCTTCTAGATCCATCAAAGCAATATGTTTTTTCATCCCCTTCCTTTTAGTCTGTCTTTTAATCTGAAGTAAATCTCTTATAGGAAACATGTAGGGGTCTTGTTTTCCTTTCCATTCAGCCACTCTACCTTTTAGTTGGAGCATTTAATTCTTTTCCATTTGAGGTACTTATTGATAGGAATGTAGTTGTCACCATTCTTTATTCATGTTTTTGATACATGTTTTTTCTTCTTAAAAAAGTCCCTCCAACATTTCCTGTAATATTGGCTTGGCGGTGATAAATTTCTTCAGCTTATTTTTGTCTAGGAAGCTCTTTATCTGTCCTTCAACTCTAAATGATAGCTTTACTGGATAAATTATTCTCGGTTGTAGATCCTCGGTCTTCATCCTGTTGAATATGTTTTGCCAAGCCCTTCTGTCCTGCATAGTTTCTTTTGAGAAATCAGCTGCCAGTCTTATGGGTTTTCCCCTTATAAGTAACTATCTGTTTTTCTCTTGCTGCTTTTAATATTCTTTCTTTGTATTTAACCTTTGGCATTTTCATTATGAAGTGTCTTAGTTTGGCCCTCTTTGGATCCCTGATGTTTGGAATTCTCTGAGCTTCCTGGGGTTTTATGTCCATGTCCTTCACCAGGTTAGGGAAGTTTTCCATCATTACTTCTTTAAACAACTGTTCAACATCTTGATTTTCTTCAGTTACGCTGATCAGATAGATGTTTGGACTCTTAATAGTGTCCCATATGCTCCTTAAATTATTTTTTGAGTCTTGGTATCTTATCTCTTGCCATTCTGATTGAGTGTCCTTGGCTTTCCCATCTTCTAGATAAGACATTTGATCCTTTTCTTTATTCATTCTGTTTATTCCTTTGTTTATTCCATTTAATATACTTCTCATCTCAGATAATGTGTTCTTCATGTCAGACTGGTTCCCTTTTATAATTTCCATTTCTATTTTTATGTTTTTTATCTCTTTGTTGACGTTCTCACTGAATTTAACCAAAAGTTCATTGAGCATCTTTATAACCAGTGTTTTGAACTCTGCATCTGTTAGATTACTTGACTCCATTATATCTGAATCTCTCATATGGTTTCTGCTTCTTTGTCTTCCCATTTTGTCTGCCTTTCTGTGTCTGTTTCTATGTACTTAGCAAAGCTCCTAAGTCTCTCAGTCTTATGAGTGTAGATTTGTGAAGTAGGTGTCCAGTGGCACAGTTCTGAGAGGGGTTCAGCTGCAGGCCAAACTTATCCCAAGCCTCCAGAGCCACCTGTTAAGATTCAGCAAGCAATCCACAGATGCTGTACTTACAGTTGCCTCAAAAGGCCATGCCAGAAACCGAGGTCAGCTGCCTCCAGTGTGAGTCTAGGTGCTGCTCAGCAAGGAGCACCTGACTTGCTGAGGATATACCTGGATGTGGCTTGGGTGGGGCCCCGAGTTGGGGGAGGCAGGGTTTCAGGGAATCCTCTGCGCAGAGTGACCCCTGTTATCCAGTTTGATGACCTCACGGCTATGGTGGCACTGTGTCCGCGCACTGGGAAAGAGGGCTCAACTGAGAACAATGGATATCGCCGGCACTTCTCTACGGAGCGAGTCTCGCCTCAGCCCTCACTCCGACAATATCTCCTGTAAGTCCCTGGTGTCCCCTGCACGCAGCCAAATTGGCACTAGTGCTCAGAGCAAGCAGGTCCGTCACCATGAAAATCCACTCACGAACGTGGCCCCTTTAAAAGGGTTCTGCCGCTGCCGCAGCCTCTGTCTCACTCAGCCACTTGAGACCAGGCAGCCCTGTGTCCTCGCCCTGTTCTACCTCCTACTGTTGCAGGGTAATTTCTTGGATTTCCCCATAGTTCTATGTTGTAGATCCCAGGCGATTTTTCCTTGCTGCTGCTCCTTGTTTCCGTCACAACTTTGATTTGGTCGCCAGAGGGATGAACAGAGCCTCTATCACCCATGCCATTTTGGTTGCCCCCCTCCTATGCTTAACTTTTTGAGGAACAGTCAAACTGTTTTCCACAGTGGCTGAACCATTTTACAATCCTAGCAGAAATGTATGAAGGTTCTAATTTTACCATATCCATAAATTTAATAATCTTGATTACAGTGTTATAATGATGAATAAAATGGAATTGTGAATTTTATGTAGTGATAAGAGACTGGCTAAATAAACTAGAATATAGTTATGTGATGAGTTATGCAGTCATTAAAATAATATAGTCAAAAACACATATTAAAGATGAATTAAAAATGCTCAAGATAGTCTTCTGGTCAAGATGGTAGAGTAGGTAAATGCTGTGCTTCCCTCCTCTCACAACCACAAAGAAATTACAACTAAACTACAGAACAGCCATCATTGGGAGTCACCTAAAGTCTAGCTGAACAGAAGTCCTACAACTAGGGACACACAGAAGAGGCCACCTCGAGACTGGTAGGAGAGGCAGAGGTGTGAAAAGGGCCAGTCACACACCCATGTGTGCCGGTTGAGGACTGGGAGAGGCATCTTGGCTGAGAATATACCTCCTAAGGAGCATGGGGTCCCAGCCCCACACCAGGGTCCCCAGCCCAAGGTTCCAGTGCCAAGAAGAGAAGTCCCCACAACTTCTGCCTGTGAAAACTAGCAGAGAGAGTAGCTGAATAAGATGGAGGGCCAAGGGAGTCGCAGACTTTCCTCTTAAGGGGCCTGCATGCATACATACTTGGTGACAGTCTCAGTGGCTCTGAGCTCAAGCTCTGGGGAAGCAGTTTGGAAGGTGTCAGGGACATACAGAGAGGAACTGAGTTGTTTGGCTTCGGGGAGAAGGCTAGAGGGGAAGCTTTCTCCCAGATATAAGTGCTGGCAGAAGCCATTGTTCCTTTGTTGAGCCCTCTCCCACAGTGTGCAGATGCAGGCAGCTGCCATATCTGAGTCTCCATCAATGTAACTACCACTGGTCGCCCCACTCTGGTGATTCCCTGAGAAACTTCCCCACCCAACTTGCTGGCCCACCAAAGCAGCTTCCAGTGGATTTTTCATACAACTGGCCTGTCTTGGCTCATGCTGAGAACGTTCCTAAAATCTCTCAAAGTTTCACAAAACCTAAACAAGTAGCATCTGGCCTCGGTGTGCCCTGAAACTCTTGTTGAGCAGCCTCAAACCCAGCACTAGTGGCAGCCAGCCTCGGTTCATGGCTTAGCATCTCAAGACACATCCAAGACCAGTGTCGGTGGCAGCCATTTGCAGATTGCTTGCTGGCTCATGACAGGTGGCTCCAGGCAGGGCACAGGCTGCAACTGAAGTTGGCCTGTGACAGGGCCCCTCCGAGGAGGCCTCAGCCTGCATGCTAAGTGGTCAGCTGCTGTCTGAGCCGGAGCACAGCTCAGCATTCATATTTGAAAATGTTACACTCTAAGGGCCTACTGGACAGGCACTAGAGCCCTACTAAAGTGAATCCTGCTCTGCAGGGTCAGCCCCTGCACAACAGCTCCTCCACTGTAGTCACCAGCCAGTCTTCACAACCAATCAGCCAAGGGTCAATCCCTCTCACTGATGTGCGAACAGCAACCAAAGCTCAACTACAACAGAAAGGCACACAGAACCCAAGGGACACACTTGGAGCACCTGGCTTAGGAGACCAGGGAGACGGCACCACAAGTCTCCACAAAGGCCACTACATAAGGCCACTTTACTAAGACCAGGAGAAATAGCAGTACTACCTAGTACATAGAAACAAACACAGGGAGGTGGCCAAAATGAGAAGACAAAGAAACACGTCCCAAATGAAAGAACGGAACAAAGCTCTGGAAAAAGAACTAAAGAAAATTCAACAAGCAATCTACCACATGCAGAGTTCAAAATATTGCTTATGGTGTAGATGATAGAGGCTTTGTTCATTCCTCTTGCAACCACATCAAAGTTGTGACAGAAACACAGAGCAAACAGCAAGCAAAGTCACCTAGGATCTAGATGAACAGAAACATTACAACTATGGAGAGAAATAAGAAATCACCCTGCAACGGTAAAAGGTAGGAGGAGGCAAAGATGTGAGCAATTAATTAACTGTCTATTGTATTTTAATAAAGCTGGAAAAAAATACTGCTTATAAGGATGCTCAGTGAACTTAGGGGAAGAGCAGATGAACTCAATGAGAACTTCAACAAAGAGACAGAAAACATAAAAATGGAAATAAAAAAACAAAAAGAATGAGTCAGAATCGAAGAATACAATAACTGAAATGAAGAATACCTTAGGAGGAATCAACAGTAGATTAGATGAAGCAGAGGACTGAATCAGTGATTTAGAACATAAAGTAGAAGAAACACCCAATCATAACAGCAACAAGAAAAAAGAATCCAAAAAAATGAGGATAGTTTAAGGGGCCTCTGGGTCAACATCAAGTGTACCAAAGATTTATACCGTAATGGTACCAGAAAGAGAAGAGAGACCAAAAAAATTAAAACCTATTTGAAGAAATAATGATAGAAAACTTATCTAACCTCATGATGGAAATAGACATACAAGCCCAGGAAGTACAGAGTTCTAAACAAGATGAACCCAAAGAGGCCCACACCAAGACACGTCACAATTAAAATGCCAAAGGTTAAAGACAAAGAGAGAATCTTAAAAGCCGCAAGAGAAAAGCAATTAGTTACTACAAGAGAGCACTCATAAGACTGGCAGCTGATTTCTCAACAGAAACTTTGCAGGCCAGAAAGGGTTGGCATAAAATATTCAAAATGATGAAAAGGAAGGACCTACGACCAAGATTACTCTACCCAGCAAAGCTATCATGTAGACTCAAAGGACAGATAAAGAACTTTCCAGACAAGAAAAAAATTAAAGGAGTTCATCATCACCAAGCCAGTATTACAGGAAATGTTGGAGAGACCTCTTTAAGAAGAAAAAAAAAAACATAAAAAAATATGAATAATAAAATGGCAGTAACTACATATCTATCAAAAATTACTTTACATGTAAATAGATTAAATGCTCCAATCAAAACATAGGGTAACTGAATGGATAAGAAAACAAGACCCTTACATATGCTGCCTATAAGAGACTTACTTTAGATCAAAAGACACACAAAGACTGAAAGTAAAGGGGTGGAAAAAGATGTTTCATGAAAATGGAAATAAGCAAAAAAAGCTGAAGTACCAATACTTATACCAGACAAAATAGACTTTAAAATAAAGGCTATAACAGAGATAAAGAAGGACCCATTTATCTCACCACTTCTGGATATTTATCAAAAACCAAACAAACAAACAAACAAAAACAGAACACTACTTCAATGGAACACGAGAATCTATATGTTCATTGCAGCATTATTTACAGTAGCTAAGATATGGAGGCAACCTGGGTGTCTATAAATGGACAAATGGAAAAAGAAGAGGTGGTGCATATATAAAATAGAATATTACTCGACATAAAAAAAGAATGAAACTGTGCCACCTGCAACAACATGGATGGACCTAGAGGGTATTGTGCTGAGTGGAGTAAGTCAGACAGAGAAAAACAAATGCCATATGATTTCACTTACATGTGAAATCTAAAGAGCAAAATGAACAAAACAGAAACAAACTGATACAAAGAACATTTTGATTGTTGCCAGATGGGAGGGGGATCAGGGATGGGTGATAAAGAGAAAGGGATTAAGAAGTACAAATTAGTAGTTACAAAATAGTTATGGGGATGTAAAGTATAGCATAAGGAATATAGTCAATAATATTATAATAACTATGTACTAGATTTGTCAGGGTGATCATTCTGTTAGTTATATAAATGTCAAATAACTGCTGTACACCTGAAACTAATATAATATAGTATCCCAACTGTAATTAAAAAACGAAAGAAAAATGCTCAAAATTAATGTTAAGTGACAAAGATAGGATTAAAAATTAACATGTTGTGATCTAACTTTGCAAACCAGAGTGAGACTGGAAGGAAATAAAGCAAAATGGAGAGTGAGTTTAGGACTAAGTTTTATTTACACCTTCTGTACTTCGTATATTTTCTACAATGAACATGTATTATTTTAAGGAACAAAAAAAAGCACAGAGAATAAAATCTATCATTTCTAAAGAACATTAAACTGTGTACTGGCCAAAAAATAAGACTGTAAGAATAATATATCTCTCAGTTAAAGGACTACAATATCTTTTCAGAAAAGAAAGGAAGACGTAGAGAAGAATGACATGTTCAAGTCTTACTCTAAGCAAATCTGCCATATAAAAATATTGGAAATGAAGATTTCTACAAATATATTTTACCATATTTTAAATCACACCTTTTTCCTTATAGTATAAGCAATAAATACTCATTGTAGAAAACCCAAATATTTTTTTAATTTCTTTTTTTTTAATTTATTTATTTAAATTAGTTTCAAGTACACAGTACATTGGTTAGACATCTGTATAGTTCATAAAACGATCCCCCAAAATTGCTCCCTCCCTCCCCTGGCCCTCCACCTAGCCAACATATTAATGCTAACTGTATTCCCTCTGCCATGCTCCCTGTCCCCATGACCAACTATCAAATACTAATTTGTACTTCTTTAACCCTTCACCCTATTCTCCCAGTCCCCAAATCCCCTCCCCTCTGTCCATCACCAGATTGTCCACTATATTTGTGAGTCTGTTTTTGATTAGTTTCTTTTTGTTCCTTAGATTCTGTATATAAATGAAATCATATGGTATTTTTCTTTCCATGTCTGACTTATTTCACTCAGCATAACCTCTAGGTTCATCCATGTCATTGCAAATGGTAGGATTTCATTTTTTTAATGGATGAGTAATATTCCATTGTATATATGAACCATAATTTCTTTATCCAGTTGTCTGTTGATGGGCATTTAGGTTGCTTCCACATCCTGGCTATTGTAAATTGTTCTGCCATGAATATTGGAGTGCATAGATCTTTATGAATTATTGTTTTGGTTTTCTTTGGATAAATACCCAGGAGTGCGATTGCTGCATTAAAAGGTATATCCATTTTTAATTTTTTGAGAAACCTCCATACTGTTTTCCATAGCGGATGTACCAATTCGCAAACCCACCAACAACGTATGAGGGTTCCCTTTTCTCTACATCCTCCCCAACACTTGTTGTTTTTTGATTTATTGACGATAGCCATTCTGATAGGTGTGAGGTGATATCTCATTGTGGTTTTAATTTGCATTTCTCTGGTGGTTAGCAACCTTGAGCATCTTTTCGTAGGTCTATTAGCCATTTGTATTTCCTCTTTGGAGATGTGTCTGTTCAGGTCTTCTGCCCATTTTTTAATTGGATTACTTTTCGTTGTTGACTTGTATAAGTTCTTTGTATATTTTGGGTATTATTAACCCCTTATCAGATGTATCATTAGTGAGCATCTTTTCCAAAACAGTTGGTTATCTTTTTGTTTTGCTGATGGTGTCCTTTGCTGTACAAAACTTTTTAGTTTGATGTAGTCCCATTTGTTTATTTTTTCTTTTGTTTCCCTTCCCTGAGGAGATATATCTGAAAAGAAATTCCTGTTAGTAATATCAGAGTTTACTGCCTATGTTTTCTTCTAGAAGTTTAATGGTATTGGGCCTTACATTTAAGTCTTTAATCCATTTTGAGTCTATTCTTGTATATGGTGTAAGAAGGTGGTCCAGCTTATTTATTTTTGGCATGTATCTGTCCAATTTTCCCAACATCACTTATTGAAAAGACTGTCTTTACCCCATTGTATATTCTTACTTCCTTTCTCATATATTAAGTGAGCGTATAGGCATGGATTTATTTCTGGGCACTCTATTCTGTTCCATTGATCAATGTATCTGTTTTTATACCAGTACCATGCAGTTTTGATTACTGTAGCCTTGTAGTATAGTTTGATATCAGGTAGTGTGATACCTCCAACTTTGTTCTTCTTTCTCAAGATTGCTGTGGCTATTCAAGGTTTTTTATGGCTCCATATAAATTTTAGGATTATTTGTCCTAGCTCTCTGAAAAATGCCATTAGTATTTTCATAGGAATTGCACTGAATGTATAGATTGCTCTGGGTAGTATGGCCATTTTAACAATGTTGATTCTTCCTACCCATGAACATGGTATATGCTTCCATATATTTGTATCTTCTTCAATTTCTTTTTTTCAATGACTTATAATTTTCTGAAAACAGGTCTTCTACCTTCTTGGATCATTCGATTCCCAGGTATTTTAGAGTTTTCAATGCAATTGTAAATGGGATTGTTTTCAGAAAGTTCATCATTTGGTGTATAAATATCACTGACTTCTGAATATTTATTTTGTAACCTGCTACTTTACCAAATCCATTGATCGGTTCTAACAGTTTTTTGGTGGAATCTTTAGGGTTATCTCTATATAATATCATGTCATCGGCAAATAACAAGAGTTTTACTTGTTCCTTTCCAATTTGGATGCCTTTTATCTCTCTTTCTTGTCTTATTGCTGTGGCTAAGACTTCCAATACAATGTTGAAGAGGAGTGGTGAAAGTGGGCATCCTTGTCTTGTTCCTGATCTTAAGGAAAATGCTTTTAGCCTTTTCCCCATTGAGTATGATGTTAGCTGTAGGTTTGTCACATGTGGCCTTTATTATGTTGAGGTATGTTTCCTCTTTTCCCACTTCGCTGAGAGTTTTTTTTTTTTATCATAAATGGATGCTGGATTTTCTGCACCTATTGATATGATCATATGGTTTTTATCTTTTGATTTGTTAATGTGGTGTATCATATTAATTGATTTGCGGATATTGAACCAACTCTGCATCCCAGGAATAAATCCAACTTGATCATGGTGTATGATATTTTTAATGTATTGCTAAATTCAGTTTGCTAATATTTTGTTGAGGATTTTTGCATCAATATTCATAAGCAATATCAGCCTATAGGTTTCTTTTTTGTAATGTCTTTGCCTGGTTTTGGAATCAAGGTAATGGTGGCCTCATTAAAGGAGTTTGGAAGCCTTCTCTCATCTTAAAATTTCTGGAATAGTGTGAGAAGAATAGATGATAATTCTTCTTTGAATGTTTGGTAAAATTCACCTATGAAGCAATCTGGTCCAGGACTTTTGCTTTTTGGGAGGTTTTTGATTACTGATTCAATTTCATTGGTGGTAATCGGTTGGTTCAGATTTTCTGTTTCTTCTTGACTCTGTCTTCGGAGATTGTATGTTTCGAGGAATGTGTCCATTTCTTCCAGATTGTCCGATTTGTTGGCGTATAATTGCTCGTAGTATTTTGAAGATTTTTTTTAATGAAGGAAACAATATCACTCGAAATTCCTAAACCTATAGATAACAATCTAGAAGTATTCTAGAGTATCTCCTTGCATATCTCTTTATACATACTTATATTTTTAAAATCTGTAACTGAGATCATACTATACATGTAACCTATCTTCTGTTTTCTTTTTCTTTCATTTCACTTTCTGGCATGAGGTTTTCCCATAAAAGTCTATTGTATGAATGTCCCACGATTTACTCAGCCATTTATCTACTAGTGAACAATTAAATTTATCCAATTTTTCATTATTATAATAACTCTCAAATAAATATTTATATACATAAATCTTTTACCACTTTCTGATTTTCTTAGGATAGATTCCTAGAAAGGGAATCAGTGGCATCAAAGGGTAAACATTTTTTAATGTTTTCATGAATCTTACTAGGTTGCCTTCCAAAAAGATTGTTCCAATTCGCACTCCTACCCATGTAGACCTAAGCGTTATCAGGTTTTCCTTGCTCATTTTCTAGATTAAAAAGATCCTGATTTAATTATTATCTCTTCAATTATTAGTAGGGGTAAAATGTTTTTATGTTAACTAGTTAATTGTATTTCCTATTTTATTAACTGTCTATATTTCTACTGAAATGTTAGCGTTTCTTTTAAAAAATCAATTTGAGTTCTTTATATTTGAGAATATTAATAACGAGAGGGAATTCTTTATGAAAATCTTCACAACATACCTTCTTGAAATATCAAGTTTCTTGGCTCATTTAAAATGAGTTTCGATTTTTAAAAATCCTATCTACATAGAGCTTTTTACCAAATAAAGTAAGATATAGCTTCTCAGCCTTTGCCTAAAGAATTGGCTAATAAGAGGAAAGCAATGTACTCAGGCCTGTTCCATGGCATATATAAAGAATGCTGGAAGTATGCCTATTGATACGATAAAATAAGAAATTGCATATATATGCCTATTGTTAAACATATTTACTGCCTGTCTCTGATCTTTCCCAGGGCTCAGCACACACTAGGCAATGATTTAAACTAAACCACATACATGCAAAGAGAAGCACAGACCATGTATTATGTACACATATACCCACCACCTTTGCAGCTGCAGCAGAGGAAGAAGAAATGAGGGTTTTGGAATCAGACCTGTTCTACCTTCAACTCTTACTAATTATATGAATCTACACAAAGGTGCTTCACCTATTTCCTCATCTTTAAAATGGAATAATACCTAACTCATGGATTTCTTACAAGTCTTAAACAAGAGAAAGGGAAAGCACTTCACGCAGTGCCTAATATATAGCAGAAACTCAATAAATGCTAGCAACTTTCTTGGGAACTACTTTTTACATAGCCCTTCCTTCCCTGATGCTGCCCTCCAGTGGACTAGGGTTCTCCCACTATGTAAGCTGGGTTCCATTTGAAACAGAACCAGTAGAGGAAAATCTAGATTTGAAAAACAGGTTGTTTACTTCCCCATTTACCAAAGAGGGTTTTTTCTTTTTTAAATTTAGACTAGAATATATTTAAATTCCAATTTGGTCTATAGAAGTAGTTTATTACAGTTGTTCTGAAGTTGTTTCCTATTGAAATCTATCTTCCCATCCCTACCGATTTCTCCTGAGAAAAATCACCCTGATCTTTTCCTTCAACTCAGCCTTTCCCCCAGACAAAGCCCTGGTGCTTTTACTCACCAACACAGTTGTCACAGATGCTGCAATGGGAGGCCCTGGGAGGCCGGAAGATCTTGCATGTATAACAGTATTTCAACTTGACAATCTGGTTGTTTATCTGGAAATTCTTGATACGAGGGGGTGGTCGCTGGCCCTGGGGCACGGCACCATTAGTAGCTTCTGTAGATCAGTAAAGACAGTTAACATCACTGGTAGCCATTATTTGAAGCCAAAGTCTTACCACTTCTCCAAAAGCAATGAAAGTAATCAAAAGTGCCATAAACCCACTATCTTCTCCAGACTAGCATTCCCAGACTAGACTGTCAATACCAGTGTCCCCCTAAAACTCCACTGAGTGCCATGCAACTCTTATATGTATATGTGAAAAAGTGTTTCTTCAAGTTTTTGACTGATTATAAAAATATATATATAAAGAAGAAATATAAATGGCTAAAAAAACATGAAATGAAAACATCCAATTTCACTCATAATCAAAAAAATAACAATACAAAGATACCATTTTCACCTACTATATTAATAAATATTTAAAAAATTAAAATATACAGTGTTGGCAATGACAGAAGAAGGTATTTTTATATATTACATACAGTAAGCAATGTGGCAGTGGCTACTGAGATTTTTTTTAATTTTTATTTTTCAGTTAGAGTTGACATTCAACATTATATGTTTCAGGTATACAGTATAGTGGTTAGACATTTATGATTTATGAAATGATCCCCCCAATTATTCTGGTACCCACCCAGCACTATACATGGTTATTAAAATATTATTGACTGTATCTCCTATGCTGTACTTTACATACCCGTGACTATTTTGTAACTACTAATTTTTACTTCTTAATCTCTTCACTTTTTGTCACCTAGCCCCCAAAAGCCCCTCTTTCTGGCAATTACCAGTTTATTCTCTGTATCTATGAGTCTGTTTTGCTTGTTCGTTTATTTTGTACTTCAGATTCCACATATAAGTGAAATCATGTGGTATTTGTCTTTGCCTGACCTATTTCACTTATCATAATACCTTCTGGGTCCATTCATGTCATTGCAAATGATAAGATTTCATTTTTTATGGCTGAGTAATATTCCATTATATATATGTACAACAACTTCTTTATTCAATCGTCTATCGATGGGCATTTAGGTTGCTTCCATTTCTTGGCTATTGTAAGAGTGCTGCAGTGAACATAAGGATGCAATTGTTATTTTTTTTTAATTAGTGTTTTGATTTTCTTTGGATAAATATCCATAAGTATAATTTCTGGGTCATAAATTAGTTTTATTTTTAAATTTTTTAGAAAACTCCAAACTGTTTTCCATAATGGCTATACCAATTTGAAATCCCACCAACAGTGCATGAAGGTTCCCATTTATCCATATCCTCACTAATACTTGTTGTCTTTCATTTATTGATAATAGCCACTCTGATAGATGTGGAGTGATATCTCATTGTGGTTTTTTTTTTCAATTTTTTCAGCTTTATTGAAATATAATAGACAATTAGTTGCTTATATTTACATTGTACAACTCAATGAGTTTTTCTCAATTATAGTTGGCATACAATAATAGTTTCAGTTGTACAGTGATTAAAGATCTATATAACTCACAAAGTGATCACCCCACTAAATCTAGTAACCCTCTTCTCCCTTACATATTTATTGCAACATTGTTGACTACTTTCTTTATGCTACACTTTATATCTCCATTGCTATTTTGGAACTATCCATTTGTACTTCTTAATCCTTTTGCCCTTTCCACTGTCCCCTCAAGCCCCCTCCCATCTAGTATTCTTCAAAATATTCTCTGTATCTATGAGTTTGTCTCCATTTTTGTTATTGTTGTTGTTGTTGTTTTGTTTGTATTCCACATGTACTTGAAATCATGCGCTATTTGTCTTTCTCTATCTGACTTACTTCATTCAGCGCAATACCCTCTAGGTCCATCAAGGCAATATCTTTATCCATCCCCTTTCTTTTAGTCTGTGTGTCTTTAACTCTGAAGTGAGTCTTTTGTAGGCAGCATATGTAGGAGTCTTGTTTTCTTATCCATTCAGCCACCCTATCTTTTGGTTGAAGCACTTAATTCTTTTCAATTTGAGGTACTTATTGATAGGAATGCAGTTGTTACCATTCCTTATTCCTGTTTTCAATACATGTTTTTTCTTCTTAAAGAAGTCCTTCCAACATTTCCTGTAATACTGACTTGGCGGTGATAAATTCTTTTAGCTTATTTCTGTCTGGAAAGCTTTTAGCTTATTTTTATCTGTCCTTCAACTCTAAATGATAGCTTTGCTGGAGAAAGTATTCTTGATTGTAGATCCTGGATTTTCATCACGTCAAATATTTCCTACCAAGCCCTACTGTCCTGCAAAGTTTCCTTTGAGAAATCAGCTACCAGTCTTATGGGTGCTCCCTTGTAGGAAACTAACTGTTTTTCTCTTGCTACTTTTAAGATTCTCTCTTTGTATTTAACATTTGGGCCTCTTTGGGTTCATCTTTTTTGGGGACTCTCTGAGCTTCCTCGTGTTGCATGTCTATTTCCTCCACCAGGTTAAGGAAGTTTTCCATCATTATTTCTTCAAATAGCTCTTCAACTTCTTATTCTCCCTCTTCAGGTACCCTTATGACACGGATGTTGTTACCCTTAATTTTGTCCCATAGGCTCCTTAAATTATTATTATATTCTTGGTTACATTTTTCTTGCCATTCTGATTGGGTGTCCTTGGCTTCCCCATCCTCTATATTGGTGGTTCAATCCTTTTCTTCATCCACTCTGTTAATTCCCTCTAATATACTGTTCATCTCAGATAATGTGTTCTTCATTTCTGACTGGTCCCCTTTTATAATTTCCATTTCCATTTTTATGTTTTTTTTAAATCTCTTTATTAAAATTCTCACTGAATTCATGTACACTTCCTCTAAGTTCACTGAGCATCTTTATAACCAGTGTTTTGAACTCTGCATCTGTTATATTGCTTGACTCCATTTTTCCTTGATCTCTGTTCTGTTCTTTCATATGGTTTCTGCTTCTATGTCTTCCCATTTTGACTGCCTTTCTGTGTCTGTTTCTATGTACTAAGCAAAGCTCCTAAGTCACCTGGTCTTATTAGTGTAGCTTTGTGTAGTAGGTGTCCAGCGGCACAGTCCTAAGAGGGGTTCAGCTGCAGGCCAAGTTTAGCCCCAGGCTGTGCTCCTCCAGGGCCACCTGTTAAGATTCAGCAAGCAATCCACAGATGCTGTGCTTATAGTTGCCTCAAGAGAGCATGCCAGAAACCAAGGTGCCACCAGTGTTAGTCTTGGAATTGGCTGAGCAAGGAGCATAGGACTCACAAAGGACACAACTGGATGTAGCTAGGGTGGGGCTGCGAGTTGGGGAGGCAGAGTTTTAGGGAATTCTCTGGGCAGATCAACCTCTATTATCCAGTTGGATGATGTCTCAGCTACACTGGCACTCAGTACACACACTGGGAAGGGGGAGGGCTCAACAGAGGAACAATGGATACCACCAGCACTTCTGCCCAGAAGAAAGCCTCACCTCCGGCCCTCACTCTGACAACTCAGTGTCCCCCTGTAAGTCCCTGGTGCCCCCTAGCAGCCTTCCAGGCTCTAGTCTCAGAGGGAGGGAGTCCATCATCATGCAAGTGCCCTCGCAGACACGGCCCCTTTAAGAGACGTCTGCAACTGCCAGCTGCCGTTGCCATAGCCTCTCTCCGACTCAGCTGCTTAGGATACTTGGGCCCCTTGGAATCGGGCAGCCTCGCATCTTCACCCCCTCCTATCTTCTACCATTGCAGGTTGATGTCTTATTTATCTCCCTAGTTGTAGTGCTTCTATTCACCTAGACCCCCAGGTGACTGTGCTTGCTGTTTGTTCCGTGCTTCCATCACACCTTTGATGTTGTCTCAAGAGGGGATGAATAAAGCCTCTATCATCTACACCACTTTCCCCAGTCTCTCGTTGTGGTTTTAATTTGCATTTCTCTGATGATTAATGACATCAAGCATCTTTTCACACATGTCTCTTGGCCATCTATATGTCCTCTTTGGAAACAATGTCTATTCAGGTCCTCTGCCCATTTTTTAAGTGGATTGTTCATTTTTTTTTGGTGTTGAGTTGTATGAGTTCTTTATAAATTTTAGATATTTTCCACTTATCAGATGTATCGCTGGCAAATAACTTCTCTCATTCAGGAGGCTGTCTTTTTGTTTTTTTGGTGCTTTCCTTTGCTGTGAAAAAAAATTAGTTTGATGTAATCCCATTTGTTTACTTGTTCTTTTGTTTCCCTTGCCCAAAGGGATATATCAGAAAAAAATATTACTAAGAGCAATGTCAGAGAGTTTACTGCCTGTTTTCTTCTAGGAGTTTTATGGTTTTGTGTCTTACATTTACATCTTAATTCATTTTGAGTTTATTCTTGTATATGTTGTAAGAAGATGGTGCAGTTTCCATCTTTTTGCATGTATCTGTCCTGTTTCCCAACACCATTTATTGAATAGACTGTCTTTACGTCATTGTATACTCTTGCATGCTTTGTGATAGGTTAAATGACTACATAGGCGTGGATTTCTGGGTAGTTTATTCTATTCCATTGATCTATGTGTCCGTTTTTATGCCAGTACCTATTACTATTTTTATTACTATAGCCTTGTAGTATAGTTTGATATCAGGTAGAGTGATATCTCTAACTTTGTTCTTCTCTCTCAAGATTGCCGTGGCTATTCGGGGTCTTTTATGATTCCATATAAATTTTGCGATTATTTGTTCTAGTACTGTGAAAAATGCCACTGGTATTTTGATAGGGATTACACTGAATCTATAGATTGATATGGGTAGTATGGACATTTTAATGATGTTAATTCTTCCTATCCATGAGCATGTTATATGCTTCCATTTATTTTCATCTTCAAGATCTTTCTTCAATGACATAATTTTATGAGTATAGGTCTCTTACCTCCTTGGTTAAATTTAGATCTAGCTATTTTATTGCTTTTTATGCAATTTTCAACGGAATTGTTTTTTTTAATTTCTCTTTCTGAGAGTTCATTATTGGTGTATAAAAATGAAACCAATTTCTGAATATTAATTTTGTATCCTGCTACTTATTTATTTATCTATCAGTTCTCACAGTTGTTTTTTTTTTTTGGTAGAATATTTAGGGTCCTCTATATATAGTATCGTGTCATCTGCAAATAAAGTTTTACTTCTTCTCTTCTAATTTGGATGCCTCTTTTTTTTCTTGTCTGATTGCAGTGGCTAGGACTTCCAATACTATATTGAATAAAAGTAGTGAAAGTAGGCATCCTTGTCTTGTTCCTGATCTTAGGGAAAACACTGTTAGAAATTTCCAGTTAAGATGGAAGAGTAGGTAAATGCTATGTTTGCCTCATCTCCCAACTACATCAAAATTCCAACTAAACTACAGAACAATCATCATTGAAAATTGCCTGAAATCTAGCTAAACAGAAGTCCTACAACTAAGGAAATAGAAATGAAGCCACCTCAAGGCTGCTAGGAGGGGTAGATATACAGAAATGGCTGGTCCGACACCCACATGTGGTGGTTGAAAATTAGAAGTGATATCCTGGGTAGGAGTTCCCCCAGGAGGAACAAGCAGTCCGAGGCCTATGCTGGGCTCCCCAGTCCAGGATTCCAGTGCCCAGAAGAGAAGTCCCCACAAAATCTGGATACGAAATTCGGTGGAGATAGTGGCTGAATGGGTTGGAGGGTTGCGGGGAACCCGTGCATGTACTTACTCCCTGAAGGACTCAGTCATTCTGGGCTCGGGCACTAGGACAGCAGATCAAAGGATGCCAGGGACACATGGGGAGGAATTAAATTGTCTCGCAGCAGGACAAGGGCTGCAGGGGCAGCTTTTTCCCAGAAAGAAGTGCTGGCAGAAGCTATTGCTCTTTGTTAGGCCCTCCCCTCATCTAGCATGCAGACACAGGCAGCAGCCATATCTGAGTCTCCATCAACCTGGCTAACACTGCCCTGCCCTGGTGATTCCCTGAGAACCTGCCCAACCCAACTTGCAGGACCACCTATGCTGCTTCTAGTGTTTTTTCCCTACAGTCTGTCTTGGCTCATGCTGTGGACTTTCCTAAAATCTCACAAAGGCTCACAAAATTTAACAAGCAGCATCTGACTTCTCTGTACACCGTACTTCATGCTGAGCAGCTCTAAACCTGGCATTGGCAGCAGCCAGCCTCAATTTTTTGCTTGGCCTCTCAAGGCACCTCTAAGCCAAGCATGAGTAGCAGCTACTTGAGAATTGCTTGGTGGGTCATGCCAGGTGGCCCTGGGCAGGCAAAGGCTGCAGCTGAAGTTGGCCTGCAGTAGGACCACTCCCAGGAGACCCCGGGGCTGGCATACCTGATGACTGAGCCAAAGCACAACTCAAGATGACATCTGAGGACGTCATACCCAAAGGGTGGACTAGGCATGCACCAGAGTCCTACGAATGTGAATCCTGCTCCATAGGGTCAGCCCCTGAACAACAGCTATTCCACTGTATTCACGGGGTAGCCCTCACTACTAATCAGCTCAAGAGTAAAATACTTCCATTAATGTGCAAATAGCAACTGAGGCTCAAATACAAGAGAAAGGCACACACAATCCATACAAGGGACACACCTGGAGCAACCAGCTTAGGTCACCAGGGAGACTTGTGCCTATGTCCCACAGGAAACCTACTACAGAAGGCAACTTTACTAAGACTGGGTGACATAGCAGTCCTACCCAATATATAGAAGCAAACAAAGGGAGGCAGCCAAAATGGGGAGACTAGGAAAGATGTCACAAATGAAAGAACAGAACAAAGCTCCAGAAAAAGAATTAAAGAAAATGCAAACAAGCAATCTACCAGATGCGCAGTTCAAACACTGGTTATAAAGATGCTCAATGAGCTCAGGAGAAGAGCAGATAAACTCAGTGAGAACTTTAACAAAGAGATAAACAACATAAAAGAGAACCAGTCAGAAATGAAAAATACAACAACTGATATAAAGAAAACCTTAGGAGGTATCAATAGTAGATTAGATGAAGCAGAGGATCAAATGAGTAATTTGGATACACCTAAAAACACCCAATGAGAACAGCAAAAAAAATAAATAAATTAAAAAAAAATGAGGCTAGTCTTGGTTGTGGGTTCTTGTGTTTTATCAATTTGAACATTTTGTGCCAATCCCTTCTGGCCTGCAAAGTTTCTGTTTAGGAATCAACTAACAGTCATATGGAAACTCCCTTTTTCTTGCTGCTTTTAGGACGCTCTCTTTGTCTTTAAACTTTGCCATTTTAATTATAATGACTTGATGTAGGCCTGTTTGTTTTCCTCGTTTGAGACTCTGTACTTCCTGGGATTACATGTCTATTTCCCTTGCCAGGTTATGGAAGTTTTCTTTCATTATTTCTTGAAATAGGTTTTCAATTCTTTGTTCTCCTTCCTCTCTTTCTGCTACCCCTATGATGCGAATGTTGATACACTTGATGTTGTCCTGGAGGCCCCCCTTTTTCTTCTTTTTTGATTCTTTTTTCTTGTTGCTGTTCTGATTGAGTGTTTTCTGTTGCCTTATGTTCTAAATTGCTGATTCGACCCTCTGCTTCATCTAATCTATTGTTGATTCCTCCTAAAACAGTCTTCATTTCAGTTACTGTATTCTTCAATTCCGCCTCATTTTTTTGTTTTTTCTCCATTGTTATGTTTTGTATCTCTTTGTTAAAGTTCTCACTGAGTTCATCTACTCTTCCCTTAAGTTCACTGAGCATTCTTGTAACAGGTGTTTTGAACTATGTGTCGAGTATATTCCTTGCCTTCATCTTGTTGTGTTCCTTTTCTGGAGCTTTGTTCTGTTCTTTCATTTGGGGCATGTTTCTTTATCTTCCCATTTTGGCTGCCTCCTTGTGTTTGTTTCTATGTCCCCAGTTGTATGACTTCTGTTCAGCCAGAGCTCAAGTGACTCCCAATGATGACTATTCTGTAATTTAGTTGTAATTTTGATGTGACTGTGAGAGGAGACAAGCACAGCATTTACCTACTCCACCATATTGACTGGAACTCTGATCTACAGATTTTAATTATACATGTTATCTTATTCTCTTAACATAAACTACCGTCACTGTTTCTTCAAATAGGTTCTCGATCCCTTACTCTCTGTCTTCTCCTTCTGATACCCATATAATACAAATGTTGTTACACTTGATGTTGTCCCAGAGGTCTCTTAATCTTTCCCCATCTTTAAAAATTCTTTTCTCTTATTGCTGTTCCGATTGGTGTTTTCTGTTACCTTGTCTTCCAAATCGCTGATTTGGTCCTCTGCTTCATCTAATCTACTGTATTCTTCATTTCAATTTTTGTACTCTTTATTTCTGACTGGTTATTTTTGATGCTTTCTATGCCCTTTTTATGCTTACTATCTCTTTGATAAATTTCTTCTTGAGATCGTCTATTCTTCTCCTAAGATCAGTGAGCATCCTTATAACCAGTGTTTTAAACTCTGTATCTGGTAGCTTGCTTGCCTTCATTTCATTTAGTTATTTTTCTGGAGTTTTCTCCTTTTCTTTCATTTGAGACACGTTTCTTTGTTTCCTCATTTTGGTTGCCTCTCTGTGTTCATTTCTGTGTGTTAGGTAGGTTTGCTACATCTCTCAGTCTTACCTGGGTGGCCTTATGTAGTAGGTGCCCTGTGTGTCCCAGTGGCGCAGTCTCCCTGGTCACCTGTGCCGAGTGCTTCAGGAGTGTCCTTATGTGAGTTGTGCGTGCTCTCCTGTTGTAGTTAAACCTTGATTACTATTGGCACGTCAGTAGGTAGGTACTGGCTCTCAGGTGGACTGACCAAGAGGATTGGCCACATCCACTGGGTATGAGCTTCTGTGTGGGGGCTGACCTCACAGAATGGGATTTTCCCCAGTGGGCTAGTATGCCTACTGAGACCATCTTTTGCGTGTTCCACTTGTGGGGCTAATCAGATTGTGCTGTTGTGGTCTGACACCAGCCTCTCCAAGTGTGTTAGTTCTGGGGTGCCTTGGGAGGGGCTCCCGTGGCAGGCCAAATTCAGTCACTGCCTGCGATCACCCGGGACTATCTGGTAGAATCTACAAAGTGATCTTCGGTTGGTTGCTGCCTCTGTTGGACGTGGAGGCACATGGGAGAGGCCCCCAAGCAATCTGAAACTGGTTGCCACCAGTACTGGGCCTGGGGCAGCTTAGCAAAAGGTCCAGGGCACCCAAAGGATCAAGGCTGCCTGCCAGCTTCCCATAAGGCTCAGCAGCTGAAGGAGCATTGTGTGGTATGCAAGTTGGGTGATGCAAGGTCCCAGGAAGTCACCAGGGTGGGGTGAGTAGTGTTTCCCAGGTTAGTGCAGATTCATATTTGGTGCCAGTGCTGAGTCTGTGGCCATTTGCAAAACTCTCAGATCACACAGAGCCTTGGGCCTACAGACCCCTGCGGGCCTGCAGACCCCCGATATTTGTTTAAAAGATACTGCAGCTTGGGCCAGGGCTGGTTGCCCACCACCCAAATTGTCTCCAGTAGTGCAGGAGCTGAGGCCTGTTGATTCTGTTTATAGAGCCTCCAGCTGAGATGACTGAGTAGGGCTGGTTACCCAGCCTTGAATATGCCTCTGGCAATTCTCCAGTTGGGTGGGGTGGGGTCCCAGGGAATCACCCAGGTGGAGCAAGCACAGTTCACCAAGCCAGTGCAGATTCAGATTTGGCCCTGTGTGGAAGGTCTCAATACAAGCAAGATTGTGCTTGCCTATAGGCTACACAGAAGGAGGGCTCAACAAAGTGATAATGATCCTGTATCTGTAGTTCTTGCCCTGTAGCCACGTAATTGTTTTCTTTTCCCTGTATGTGTCTGGTGCCTCTTGATCTGCTGTTCCTCCAGTGGAGCCCAGGGTGTGTGTCTTCGAGTGAGTCTGTGTGTGGGCCCTTTCAGAAGATGTCTTTGTTTCCAGTAGCCTTCCATCTAACCCAGATGGTCAGAATCACCACTGATTTTTACAGCCAAATTTGTAGGGACTCCTCTTCCCGGTGCTGGAATCCTGGGCTGGGTAGCCCTGGTGTGGACCTGGGGCCCCTCACTCCTCCAGGATTCCTCTGCAGCCGAGATATTTCTCTCAATGCTCAACTACCACACGCAGATGCAAGGCCAGCCTGATTTGCATCTCTATTCCTCCTGCCAGTCTTGTGGTGGCCTTTTCTGTATCTCTTTAGTTATAGGACTTCTATTCAGCTAGTCTTCCGATGGTTTTCCAGGTTGATTGTTCTATTATTAAGTTGTAATTTTAATGTGGTCATGGTAGAAGGAAAGCATGACATTTACCTACTCTGCCATCTTGCCCAGAAACCCAAAATTTTAAATGTGTTTATTTTTTGACCCAGATATTCTACTTCTAAGAAATTTCTAAATTACCAAGAGATGTACAAAATATGTTGACACAGGGTATTTGTCACAGAGTCCCTTTTAATAACAAAAATATGAAAAAAAAAACTGAAATGTCACAATAGGAGGTTGGTAAGTAATTATTATACATGCACAGGATGGAATATTATGCAGCCATTTAAAATGATGTAGATGAGTGAATGACAACAGAAAAACATTCACAATATATTGCAAAATGAAAATGGACGCTAAAAAGCAATATGCATAAAAGGATATTTTCTTGCAAAATAATATATATATATACATAAAAAAGACTAGTAACACTTAGAATCAGAAAAACATTTTTAAATAAGTAATACATGCTTATTGTAAAAAGTTTGAGAAAAAACAGTATATAAAAAAATAAAAATCACTGACATCTCTCAACTCAAGGATATTCATGCATTTGATGTATTTCTTTTTATCTTCTCTTAACGTATAAACATTCGTGATATTTTAAAATTTTAGATCATACAATGTTGTACCCATATTTTCCATTTAAGATTATACAGTAAACATTTTTTCCATGGTTAATTTTTTTCTAAAAACATTATTATTGGCAATATAACATTCTATCATATGCATGTATTATTATTTATTTAACTATTCTGTACTGTTGAGCATTTAAGCTGCCTGGTTTTTTTTTACTATTTAAATTATACTTCATGAAAAAAAAACTTAAAATATTACAGATAAAGCTAAATTCCCTTTGATCATCACTCCAATCCCAATCCCCTCCTCCCTTCCTCAATAATATATGTGTGAAAATTAATTTCTAAAACATAAAGAAACAAGAAAAGCATGTTGAAGTCTGAGCAGTAATATATGAATTTGCCAGAATTAAAATAGCTAGGCCCATATTAAAAAGAAAAGAAAAAGAACAGAAAAAGTGACGCACTAAAAATCCTTCTATGGTAATTTGTATAAATCTCTTCATTTCCTTTAGCTAAAATCCGAGAGAAGCAGAATTACAGGGTCAAAGGATATGAACCCATCAAGCCCATACTACTATTGTCAAACTGCTTCCCAGACAGCTGTATAAATTTGCACATCCACCCATCTGTAACATATGAGAGTCCCTGTCCTGTTGCACCCTCAATGTGCACGAAAATTCTAAAAACAGAATATTCTTTCGACGTACTTTGATTTTTAAAATATCTGCCTTATGGAACTTTTTTCCTTTTTTTTTTTGCGAAATAGAGTGGATGCTGCGAAATCAAACAAAAGCATTGTGTCACAAGTCTTAAAAGGATGGGGATGGCTATTCATTAGAGAATGATATGGGTACCAACATGCCACTTTAATAATCCTTTGCATGTGCTTTATATGAGGGCATCTGGGGTATAGAGTTCATGGTCCATCCTCCCCATGAAGTGCTATGATGCAAGGGAATCACCCATCTTCTTATCTCTGTCCCCCCAGTACAGTAAGTCCTCACTTAGCGTCATCAATAGGTTCTATGACTTTAAGTGAAAGGACATAGAATGAAAGCAATTTTACCATTGGCTAATTAATATAAACAAGAGTTAAGTTCCTACAGCATCACACCCATGGTATAACGAAACTATGTTGAAGAAAATGATATAATTCAAGGACCTGCTGTACAGAGCTGAATGCTGTGTGTGAGTTGATAAAAACTTGCTAGCATAAAAATAGACATATGTATGAACTCAAAAACACACTCTTCTATCAAGAGAAACATGCTAAATGCAGAGGTCACAACATGACAGCTCAAGCCTGCACCCCAGGCTTGGTGATCTGGCAAAACAGAGCTAACTTTGCTAACAATCTGCTGTGAGATGCAAGAGACAAGTCAAGGTACTCCAGCTGTATCAACATGCCTTGCTTCTGCTTTCTTCCCACCAATTCCATCTTCACCGTATACCTAAGTAGTTCAAGCTCAAATGTACACAAATCTATGTCACTAAGAAGCTAGAGGGAAACACAGCTAAAATTTAAAAAAATACAAAAACTTGGAAGTTTTCAAAGCACCCTAAAGGAGTATCACATCTATAGGTTGTACACCTTAAACTTACGCAATGTTATATGTTAATTATATTTCAACAAAGCTGGAGGGGAAAAAAATCAAGTGGAAATGGGAGAAAATATTTCATTGACAACAGTATGCATATAAACATTAGGAATAAACACAATATTGGAAGTACAGAAACTAGATAAAGAAAACTATAAATATTTTATTGATGAGCATAAAATTCAATCTGAAAATTTAGAAAGACATACTATTTTCTTGGATAGGCAGATGATTTTATAAAAATGTAAATTCTCTCAAAATTAACAAGTAAATGTAATGTAATACCTATTAGAACCCCAATAAATTTGTTTTTAATTAAATAAAATATTAAAATAAGGAAAAAACATACCCTAAAATAATTAAAGGCTAACCACAAACTGATGTTCCCTTGGCAGAGCTCTTAGTCATATAAGTCATCGATCCCTTTCTTTTACTCTATCTGGCTTGGATGCTGACTCAAGCCACTTAGGTACCAGACTCAAGGATAATTTAGGCAGGCACTGCTGTTGGATCTGATGAGCTCCCAGTCGCTGCTAGTATTGGCATCATAACCTTCTTTCCCAGTTGGAGCTCCCAGAATATCCACTCCTCTAGCCCTAGGGTGTTCTGTTTCAGTTCTCAAAGCCACTATGGCTTCAGGGTAGTACTCTATCTCTGTCCCAAAGAGTCCTACTCTGAGCTGCAGACTGCTCTGTAATGAGTCTGTAACTGCTTTCTTACCATTCCTGGAATTTTTAATGGCTCCTGGCACTATAGCTGTCCCCTCTCTCACTTTGTGTGTTTCCCTAAAGTAGGAATTCTTGGTCAGAAGCCCATGAATGTGCTTCAAAAGATCTATGAACCCCTGAAACTACATCCAAAATTGTATGTATGTGCAGGTATATAAGAATATTTTTATGAAGATGTTTATAGCTTTCTTCAAAATATCAAATGAGTTGATAACTCCCAAAGAGCAAAAACTTTGGGGAAAGTATATGACTTTCAAATCTTGCTACACCTGCCTTACCAAATTCCCAGGATGGTCATGATCTCAGATTCAGGATCTCAGAGGGAAAAGCCTAAAAGCAATTGTTAATCTGTAACTACAATTATGATTCCATTCCTTTACTGACTAAAGACACCCACTGCTCAGCATCTTGCCAACTGGTTAGAAAGCTCACCTATCTCCATTTCTATGAAAGCTGCTTCATCTGGTAGGGCCCGAGGGATCACTCCAGGGTCACTGAAGCTGGTCCTCAACAACGTAGCCATGGAGAAAAGGAAGAGCATGGCAGCAAACACAGGAATGGCAGGAGACAGCTGGACAGCCAGGTAGCGGCATCTGAAGAATGCAGGCAATTTAACATTTAGTTACACTTACCCTACATTGACCTCGAATCATTATCAGCATGTCAATCTGATCTCCATGACAAAATCAGAAGTACCTTGATGGCAAGGACCATGCTTTTTTCTTCTCTTGAATCACCCAAAACTCCTAACATATGGTTCTGTACATAGTAGGAGCGCAACAAATACTTAATTGATTGATGCAACCTATAACATACAGAAAGCTCAGTCTCTCTTGTAAGTCTGCTGAAACTACATTTCCTCTGTGCCTCAGGAAAGGCTCACACCTGTTAAGGTCAGGGAAGCAACTAAGTCTGGATTTGCAAGCACCACAGGATGTTCGCATTCTGGGAATGTCTATAGCTTTTCATACACACTCATCTGGCATTAGGCCTGAGCTCCAGGAGGAGGAAAATAAGATGAGGACCAGTCATGAAACAGGGCCTCAGTGTCAGACAGAGAATATGTCCAGCATGCTTCAAGTTCAATAAAAAGCTTCAGGACTACCGACTGACTCTGCAACACCCATTCCTCTTCTCTCCTCAATTAGCTTAGCTGCTAGGTAACTAGTGACCACACAGAAATAAGAAAATTGTATCTTCTGAACACCGCTTTCCAACACCATGTTTGCTCCCCTCTTTCCTCATAATTCACCTGGAAGGCCATCCCTCTTCTTCTCTGGATATCTGGGATTTAGAGAGGTCTTGCCTCCTCCGAAAGGCCTATCCTAAGCTATACTAATTTCTCCCTTCCCTGCTCCTGTCATCTTCACTGCCAGAGCCTTGTATTGTTTCCTAGCTGTTTTTCCTTATGTGACTTCATCTCCCCCAAATGGACTTCATAAGAGCAAGAACCTGGTCTTGTTGGAGCAGGAATTCTTGGGTTTGAATTCTGGCTCTACCAGCTCCTAGTTGGGTGACTTAGTCAACTTCACTCTCCTTATCTGTGATGTAAGGATAATTATAGTACTTCATGGGGTCGTTGTCTGGATCGAATGCATGAATGTAAATTAAACATTTAAAACTGCACTTGACACACAGTAAATGCTAAGTAAATGTCGGTTATTAACATTATCATCATGATTCTATATCTCCCAGAGCCTAATAAAGTATGAGAATAAAGAAGTTATCAACAAATACTTGTTGAGTCAAACTGAATTTCAAACCAAATAAATGGGAATATGTGATGAGAGTTGTCACTGACCTATTTTTATTCTCCTCCTCCTGAGGCACATTTTCTTCATCAACACAGAAATCTTCTCTTGGAGGCAGACTATAAGTGGATGAGCAAGGGCCAGAGGGAGAGCGGAGAAAGTAAGCTAAGGAAAAAAGCTTACCTCAATGGCATGGGGATCAAGCCAGTTGCATCCACTCAGAGCAAACATTTAACCCCAAGTTGTACATTCTGTACATTCGTTGCAGTTTTGGAACAATCTCCATGAGATCTTCCCCTGCATCCCCTCCAAACATGCAACTCCATGGAGGGTGCAAACATACTGTAATATTAGGCTGAGCCCTTTGTCATGAAGGTGAACATATGTAGTGAACTTGCGAAATGATTTTTGTGACTTTTTGCTTGTTTGTTTATGTATTTTTAACAAAATCCTTGGTCTTATTTTGCTTTTGTATGATTTGCTTCCTTCTCCTAAACACCAAGAATAGGTGGAAATATTTGGAGAACTGAAGGATCTGGCTGAGTTCAGGATAATTAAGGTCCTTCTGTATCACTAGCTTGTGGATTATCCTATTTTCTATTGTCCCCCTTCACTAGTACAGATAAATAATCAAGAAGTGAATTCAGAAACAAAAATCACCTTCACTTATCAAGGACCCAAAGGCCACAGGAGAAACACACAGCTCCATTTCATCAACAAACTGAGTGAAATTACCACACTAACAGAAAACAGCCACGTTCCTAGTCACTGTCCATCTCTAAGATCCCCCTTGAAAACAAAGAAGTAATGTCTCCAAGACTCAAACTGCCCTGGTATACAGTCTTCAATCAAAACTGTCAGAAAAATCAGAGCCACCTGATTGGACACCAAAAGGAGTTTAAATTATTTTATTACGGGGAAAAGATACAGACAGTAGACCACACACTACACATACACACACACATGCACACATTTGCACACACACACACACACACACACAAATTAATGTTGCCCCCATATAGAGAAGTACCCACACACGCTTAACTAAGTTCCATTCCAACACCTGCTTGCCAATTGGACAAAAGACAACTTAGATTTGAATTATCCTATGCCATCACAGATAAAGGTCTCTATAAACTCCACATAGATGACCTTCTGCACCTGCTAAAACAATCCACTCTATATATCAACAAGTATACAACAGGCTCATTGTATTGTTCTCCAGAGATGAGGCTACTGGCAGCCAGTTGTCGCTAGTAAGTGGGTGTGGCTGGGAAGACAGATGTGGGACCAACAGGGACTTTCTACTCCAAGTAAGAGGAAACTTAGAGAGACAGCAGCTAAAACTGTTGTGACCTACAACCCATCATGCCTGTCTTTAACAATTATGATCAAAAATAGCCCCCTAGGTTAGTCCCATCATTGCAGTAAGCTAGACATCGTCTCTGACAGGAATAAGCTTTGTGAAGACTTAGTGGCAATTCCCAATATCAACCTCAAAAGTCAGGAGTATCCTCAAACATCACTAATTTGTCTTAACAAAAGACTAGATCTGTCATCCATGAATATAAGCTGTTTTTTGAAACTCCCTACTACTTTCCATTGATATCGCTTCTTAGAATAATGATATCCATACACTTCAGGAAACAGAACTCTCTTTTGTCTTAAATTTACCAAGCAGCCTTCCCCTTTCCAGGGAATTAGAAGTTGCTTTTCTCCCTTGTGAATTTTATAAATGCAACCACATTCCCAAGTCTTCATTTTCACAACCTGAAAAAGGATCATCACTTTAAGTCCTCTCTCACAACTTCTTGACTGGCCTCAGGCTTCCATAGCTGGGCTAGATGACTGGATTCCCACATGTCCCATTGGCCACATGGTGGTACTGACCAGCAGTAACCAGCAGTGCCAGGCTGGGCTGGTGTGTCATGTCCCATCCCCAATCCCTAGCACACTAGTTCATTGGAGGGACAAAGATAATGCCACAGACTTCGATCACATGAAAAAACTCAAAAGAGATTCATGAGTGGAGCTGGTAAGAAACAAGATTCCATGGCTGGGCTCTACCTCACAGACTAGCGGTGTGCACTGGTTATCTACAATACTCTGCTTCTAAGTCTCCCTAATAGTTTTCTTGCTATGTTTTTGTTGTTTTTGTTGCTCTTTGACCAGTACAATCAATCACCCAGCAAGTACTGTGGGTCTAACAAATGAAGAACAAGAGAAACAGGAGTTAATTTTATTGGGAAAAACATAACTAATATATGAAACAGCAAGGAATAAGATAAGACCAATAATCAAATGTTAAGATAGTGATTCAGACTCTAAGGACTATAAGTGGTCAGAGAAGAGCTCTCTTGGGAAGCTGGTGGCTGCTTGAAACTGCTCCCATAGCAGCTATTAAGGAGGGCTTTAAGGAAGAGCTGTGCTTGGAAGAGCAGGAGGCACCCAAGGACTAGGGCCCTTGGTCCCACATAATATAAATAAACCTTTGCTTTAAGTCCTCACTGATATGGTCGACTATCTGTCTTCTTACATACTATGTACCTCTAGAGCACAGTAAATATGTAGAACCACCCACAAGACTGGTTCAAGGTTCTCCTGATGACACGCAGAGTCTGCTGAAAGGGAAAAAGTTTCCTTGGACACTAAAAACATAATTTAAAACCAGCCTCCAGATTACTGCCATGTGAAGGTCAGATGAAAATGCATAACCCTGTTTGGGAAAATTAACCAAACAGGATCATTTTCAATCCTGAGGCCATGAGCCATCCTCTCACTGAGGTCCAAAGTCTCTATCCAGGCAAACCAGCTAAGTAGTTGCCAAATTTCACTAATAATAACAAATTTCATATTTCAATTATAACAAATATAACAAATTTCAAATATAACAAATAACAAATTTCAATTTTAATATCTTCCTGCTCAAGAACTTAGAACAATTTCCTGCTGCCTATTATAGTAAACCCCAAGTGCCACAGGCTAGTATTTTAAGACCCTCCATTAACTAGCCATATCTAATCATCATAATAAGGTTCTTGTCTTCTCATTGCTCAGTTCCAGAAGCATTCCCCTAATTATCCTGAATCCACTAGCTTCTCGCTGCTGCAAGAGGCATAAGGTGCCTCTTTTGTTCTTAAACACAATATTCTCTGAGGAGAAATATTTAGGAGGTCTCTTCTCTCCCTCAGTAAGCATCTCAACTGATGTCAGCATGCTGGGGTACATCCTTGTTCTTTGTGCTCACTTTCCTCAAAATAGAAGATCACTATACTCAATTAAGACTCATTCTGAAAAGACGAAAGATGCATTCATTGGAGACTGACAGTGTCACACTCATTACTACAAAAAGGTAGTAGAAGCTGAACTATACAGATAAATTCTGAATGACAGAACCATAAAGAACTGTTAAAGGAAAGCACACTGTTCAGGAGACATAATAACTCTTCTCCAAGAATATGCTTTATCAGGAAGTTGAACTTAGCTAAGTACTATAACAGATTGATATCAAAGAGACAACTATGCCTTTCTAAAACTGTCATTTGGACAAGTCACAGATAGAATCTTGGGCAAGATGAAGCACAAGACTGAACCCCACAGAGCAATTCTCCAGAGAATGCTCTCTTGGTGAGAGATCATAATAAAATCACTTTTTCCTCTTCCCAATCTCACCTAAGGAACTTCAGAAATCTGGACCTTATCACTATAAGCACAGATATTCTGCCACATCAGAGTTTGGCTTTGGTCTGCATAGCTCTATTTCTTCTCAAACCTGGTAACTTTGTGTTGTCAGATTGCCTTTTCTCTTCTATCTGTTTTCAGGGACATGGTGCTCCTTTCATCAGGATCACCCACAGAGTAACAAGGTAGGGAGCATGCATTGCTTAAGTTTTCTCTGAGCTGTCCTCATCCCAGCAGCAGGGACTTGGAGTGGCCACAGAGGTGATGATCTCTCATAACTCACAAAGCTTACTTTCTAGGTTCATCCTTAAAGATGGGCTTCCCTGTTCCTGCAAGGCTACCAGAATACCATGGCAGGATGCTGTCAGTTTTCCAAAGATGTCTTTATTTTCTGCAAGCATGAGCTGAGGAGGCCCAAATAACCTAGATGCCACTAGGTAACAAACACTAGCTAGCAAGAACACAGAATATGCTGGTCTAGCATTTGGCACTATGTACAGCTTTAGTAATCTAAATATCTTCAGGATTCCATATTCATAAGTTAACAACGAGATGAAAGGTAATGTCATATAGAGGCACTGGCTGGGCAACCGATCTTGATAAACTAACTTTACTTCTGTAGGCCTGGTTTCCTCATCTGCAAAAGGATAGGGATAGTCTCTAAGGCCCTTTCCACTCTAGTATTCTATGATTCTATGAATCAAGACTTACATTTTAAGTGCATCCAATATATATTAATTTTGCAACATTTTTTGACCACCTATTCTATATAAGGCCTGGTGGAGGGTACTGTAGGGGCCACACAGACGTAGGAGATAGTCACTGACATTAAACAAGTTCAAAGTGTAATAACCATAGAATTCAGAAATAGAAGTGTCATACGATTATGTGTTAAATGCATGATATGTACAATTAGTCCCATGAATGCATAAATTACTAAAAAGGTTTCATGTACAAAGACTCAAAAAGGGACTTAAAATAGAGGTAGAATGTAGATAGGCTAGAAGTGGGACAATTACTAAGCAGTGATACAAAGCTTCTTTTAGTTCATTCAGTTCAATAACTCTGAACATCACAAGTACACGAGGGTCAGTCCAACAGGATTTGATAGCGCCTTGACACGATTTCCTCCGCATATAGCACAATGAGACATAAGCACCAATCATAGCAGCAAACAGCTTCAACTTCGGGGGTCAAGAGACACACAGTCATTCTTGCCACAACAGAAGTCTGGGAATCTTGACCCTACCAAAGGTCTGATCACAAAGTTAAAAGAGGCAGCTAGGGAGCCATCTCCAGAAAACAGTGCACTTGGTCCTTTCTTTGGGAAGAAAGGACTGAGAAGTGTTCATGTGCTCAAAGCTGAAACTGGCAGACACACTCACATTGCTTAAATACCTCACCCTTTCCTAATATAAGAATATATTAGGAAATTCTTTTTTTTTAAGCACTGTACAATTTGAACTCTGCTTTTAAATTCAAATATATTTATCATAGATACAATTATATTTAAATACATAAGTATATTTAAATACAGCTACCTAACAGTAATTTTCTATCCTCTCGTTTTCTCTTTGTGTATTTGACTCTACCAGATGGACACAAGAGTTATATAGAATTTCAGACTCTCTGAGTTGCAAAAGGCTTAATGATAACCTAGACCACTTTCCCATCCAGAGCAGGAATCCACTCTGTGACAGCAGCCCTGAAAGATGGACACCTGGCTTCTTTAGAAACACTTCCAACAATACAGAGTTAACTAACTCCTAGATGGACAACCTTTTTTCACTCTATGTATTTAATTTATTGTCTGTCCACTGAAAATTACAGGTCCCTCCTTTAAGAAGTCTAAATGTATAAAGGCAAAATCCAAAAATAAAAAGATATCTATTGACACTAACACTGCATGTTTTTCATCAAGGGGTACCCGTGCCTGACTAGATTTCCCAAACCATCTGGCTGACCCATGGCTGTGCTACAGGCAACTATAAATCAACTTGTTACTAAGCAGGACCGCCATTACTAAAATGCAGGTTTAGGTTTAGATGTACCTCAAGATCTGGACTGTCTTCCCCAAGAAAAAAATGCAGCAGCCAAAGGAGGTGACACCTATGCTGCTGGACAATCTGAGGATGAAAATAGATAGCCCTTTTGCGGTTCAGACACCGTCACCTGCCTGAAGGCAGGGGGCTAGATCAACTGACTTCCTGAGGTCTCCTTAAATTCTAGTACTAACAAAGGAGCCTATGTTCTGCCCCCCCAGACCCTCTCCCCCACTGTGTGGTTGGTAGTAAATTACAGACTCCAAAGAAAAAGGTCAACCAGAAAGCAACTTCATTCTTCAGAGGCATGCTGGTTTCCTTTGTACAATCTGTCATTGGCTAGGCACTAGGCAGCCAGTATCTACAGTGTCTATGTCTGTAGTTACTCACACACACACACACACACACACACACACACATACCCTTACCTGCCCACACTCAGCCAAAATACTTGGCACCCTACCATTTCTCGCAAAAGGGATTCATCACCAGGGCCCTCTCCCCTTTAGTCAAAGTTATACTTCTCAATTCCATTCTTCAGCTAATACATTTATATCCTTCTCCCCTTCCCTTTCTCCTTCCTAGCCCTACCCTCAAAAATATTTATTGCACAGACAGTTGTAACTCAAGACAGTTTACAAACAACCTCACCCATCATATCTTAGGGCAAAGCATATGAAATAACTTGGCGGGGGTGGGGGGGAGTCATGGTGGTAGAAAACACAACCTGCCTCTGTCAAACAGTAACTTGGCCAGTTATAAGCTTCATCCCACAGGCAGTTTTCCTCAGAGGCCTCTTCGGGGACTAAGTGGAATAGATCCAAATCAGACTTTGTCTGGCTCTCAGATATGAAAAGGGCCAAATGCCAATAGCTCCAAATTTCAAGTTCCCTTGGCCAGTCAAACCAGAGGTTTCCTGGGCCCAGAATTACCAGTTTCCTCAGGGCCTGGAAACAAATCTCATTTCTATTTTGAATGGTTCCAATCACAAAAAGTTAACCCCAAAGTGGAGGGAGTGGGGAGCAAAAAGAGCTAGTAATTCGGCAGGGGATGGAGTAAAAAGAAAAGGAGGATGATAGACAGAAGAGTTCAGCTCTGCACTTCCAAAAAGAAGCAAGGCAAGAATAAAGTAAAGAAAACTTGGAGAGAAGGGTCAAGAGAGAAGGAAAATTTTTTTAAGTGTTGTGCATATGCCTGCCTGACTGCACATACTCACTTGTATCACGTACAAGTACACATACACACACTTGCAGAGCCATAAAACAGACTGGAAAGCAACTAAGAAACCATGATCAAACTGCCTAACTTCACCAAATACTTCACAAAGTTGGCGGCAGCAGCAGCAGCAGCAAAAGTGCCTTTAACAGAGAGCTCCTCTGACCTTAATTTCCTAGCCCTGTTATAAACTGGGTCCCCCTCCACTCCCTGCTGTTACTCAGGCCAGTTGCAACCATCAAGAAGACTGGCAAAACAGCCCAAAAAATCACTCCTGATGCACTGGAAGAGCTTGAAGTTCACAGAGAAAGACAAAAATGAGCCCCAAGAGACCAAAGCTCATTTTAACTGCCCACAAAGGCTAGCCAAGGAGCCCGCTCCTCCCCGCCATGGTCATGCTACAACATGGGAGCTCTAGTTCCAGGGCATCCACATACATGAACTGCAGCAGGCTTAGGTCAAGTGTGGCTCAAAGTCTACACACACTTCTTGTCTCCTTAAGGCCTTCCTCATAATAATCCCAAACCAATTAGCATTTTCTCATCTCTAGAGTATACAGCATTCTCAGCACACCCAGCAGTCATGTCACAGTACCCTAGAATCCAGCTGGCCACCTCCCTAGAATGGTGGCCTACACAGATTTCAAATAGTGGCTCTAGTAGTGGCTATTACATCACAGAAAAAAAATAACTCCAAGGCTGGTATCGAGCATATGCAAAATAGTTGTTTATGTTGAGTGATTCTGAATGAAAGAAAGAGCAACTCACTTAATAATTTAATAAGCACATATGTGCCATACATATAGCTAGTTTGTAGCACAGCTGAGGCTGGAACCAATCTGCAAGTCCCTAATTCAACTGGCTTTTCAATTTAACAGCTGGCTGAGAGCTGTCCTAAAGAAACAGGACTCAGAATAACAGACTAGGTAAGTTTGGTGGGATGGAGATATGATCATGAGGGATGCCCCTGGGCTCAAGAGGAGTGTGGAAGAGGCAGTCTGTCACTAAGCACCTAAGGAGTTCACTGAAAAGCGAAGTTGAGTAATAAAAACAAATTCCTTTATTTCCCAAGTGTGCCAGGGGTAGCCCCAAATCAGTGCTATAAAATTGGTATCAGGTCTTGGTCTTTTTAGGCAGCACATACTTTAAGCATAAAACAATGAATTCAGTTGGCATGGTTTATAGACACTGCTCAAGAGGACAGTGACAACCAACCAAGGGCCATTCATAAACTTCCCAGAAAGAAGGTTCTTCCCCTAGACCCAGAGTGACCATTATCAGGCAACACTACTCAATGAAAACTCACTCGAAGGCGAAGAAGAGTGTACATGTCCCCAGGATGAGGAAGAGGGTCAAGTAGAAGATGCCCTTTTGCCGGGCCATCATGACACGGCCATCGCAGCAGAAGGTATTCCTGCCCGGGAGTTTCTCCCATTTCCGTGTCACCTTCTTTCTCACCACCATCACAGACATGATTGGAATTCCTGGTCCAAATGGGCTTTGTGATTACGAGCGGGAAGAAACAGAAGCTGAGCTCAGCTTTGAAATCACGTTGCCTGCTATTGCTGAGGCTGGGTCAAACATCATCAAAAGTCCAATTTCTAATCCTAAGAAAAAGCACCAAAAACAAACAAACAAACAAACAAAAACAAACAAAAAAACGAGGCAAGAATATGAAATGCAGTTCAGAAGGCAGAAGATAAGTACTGCCTGAAAGGTTGAGGGTGGGGAAGTGGGAAAAGTTTATTTCCAACCTGTGTTTGTCCTCTAAAAAGTTAAAGGTTCTCAAAAAAAGAAGGGGGCTAGTATATTTTCTTAAATAAACCCCAGTGCTTCCAATATAATACTAATGATTTGTTCATCATAGAACTTTGGAGCTAGAAAGGTTTTTATAAGTGATATCTCCAATTACTTTGTTTTGGAAATGAGTCAAGTGAAGACCAAAAAGAGGAAATAACTTATCCAGGGTCACACAGCCACAAAGCTAAGCCAAGAAGACACATCTGCAGACTTTCGGTCCAGGGCACTTTCCACTATCCTGCATTGTTCTATAATCATCATTAAGAGGACTAAAAATAATAGTAGAGTTTCTGTCCCTAAGGAGCCATTTCCTCCCCCTCCTCTGCTTTTCATCTTCTTTCTTCAATAAACCACTCAAATATGAATCACACCAGGGAACAAGTCACCCTCTGGCAGGCTAGGAGGTTCTGGACACTCTGGAGAGTACCCAGGTTCTATTTACTCAGAAAAAGATTTCCCCTATTCAAACTTTCAGTAACTTCCTGAGTCCAGGAAATGAATCAGTCTTGCTGGTCTGGTCCAACATTTATGGGAATCCTAATGAAACCGCATCACAAACCTGTAGGTGGAAGGCTGACTTAAGCAGAACAGAGTTGGAGGGTGGGGGCAAGGGAGGGGAGAATGGTAGCAGTTAAAAACAGTCATACAGGTGCTTTCTGGGACATTTTATAACTACCATCTCTGCTTAACATCCTGAATCCCCAGGCCCAGCCTTTCTCAGCCTCTGCCACCCTTCTAGTCCTTTCAGGTGTGGTGCTGTGGCCTCTATTTAGTAACACCACATACCCCACGCTGGCAAAACTGAGGTGGAAGCTTGCAGCTGGACTGACTGATGAGAAACAACCAATTGGAAATCATTACCTGGCTGGAGAGGGCAAGGGTTCAAATAGAGACCAGGCAGATGAGCCAGGCAATGAAAAGGTAGAGGGCTTGGGAAAGGGGAGGGGACACCAAGGTGCAAAGAACACTTCCTTTGTGTAAAACTAACCTGGAAAACAATCTTCTGATAACCAGGCCTAGCAGACGAAGAGACCAGGAAGGGGAGCCAGGCCTGGGAGAACAAAGATCAAAATCTGTCCAGAACCAGCGACCGGCCCACCCCTTGGGGGCCGAGGCCTGAATCCGGGGCAGGCTGCGGGCGCGGCCTTGGGAGGCCCGCCCTGCCTTCGCCCGCCACTCAGCAGACCACCGCCCCAGGCAGGTTAGAACGCGCGCCACCTCCACGCTGGTACACACTCACGCACGCCCCGCCACGTGTAGTCACCCCTGGCCAGGGGCTCGGCAGCTGGCGAGTTGAGCAGAGGAGTGTCAAAGTCCGTGCGCCTGGGAGCAGCGGAGGGGTTGGCAGCCCACCATGCGGCCGAGCCCAGAGGACCCCCACCCCCGCTCCTTGTTACCTGAACCCTGGAGCCTGAACTCGGCTGGGCACTGAGGGCAGGAAGTGGACTGTCCCAGGGGACTGCGTCAGCCGCCCCAAGTGGCAGCCACTTCTCCCCAGCCCGAAGGTTGCCTCCTCCTGAAAAGGGGCCCCTATGGCTGGGGCCCTAAAACAGCTGTGGCAACCGCCCACCGCTGGCAGAATGGAACGCTCCTCACGTCACCTGGTCGTTCCAGCACTTGCTCGCCCTTCATTGGCTAATCAGCCTCGGTGTCTCCGCCCCTACCAACCCCTGCCCCGAACTACCATTTGCTACTCTAAACGCCACTCAGTGGTGCCGCTGCTCAACTCCCCCACCTATCTCTCGTCTTCATGCCCACCTGCCAAGCCACTACCAGCTTCCCTTTGGGGTCCCAGCGCCAGTACGTGAGGTGTCGTCTTCTATTAATATAGTTACACGGAGATGGAGGTGAAGGGTAGTGCCAATGGGACGTGGGGGGGATGGGGAACCAGGCTCCGCCCCCACCCACCTCCGCACACACACATGGTGAGACGCTGAAGAAGCACTGGCTCACATATCTGGATGGTCACTCTAAACTAGGTCCGCCCTGGGCCTCTCCTGTCTTGCACGAAAACAACTGCGACTAGGGATTTTACTCTTTAGGGATATAAAAACAAGTCCTCTGCTTCCCAAGTCCTATTCACTAGTTAAAAATCCCATCTCTGTCCCAGTCACCTGGCCTGAATCTAGGAACAAAATAAACTAATATAAAAAGGAACTTGAAAGGGATAACTGTACCCAAGAACACAATAATTTTGCAGTACCGAGAACAGATCATTGACATTGAGGAAGTTAAAGAAACTCTACTGACAGGACATAAATTCTTCCAGGTAAGTAACGAAGTGAAGATTGTCAAAAAGGTTGAAAATTCCTATTAGCTTTGGAGAGCTTATGATAATGGGGCCGAGGGGCGGGGGTGGAGGCAGGGAGTGCGGAGCGATGATCCAAGGCAGAATCCCCACCCACCAACCACACTGATACTTTCCTTTAGTCAACTCCTTCCCCCCACCCTGCCCTCGCAGTTACTTCCACAATGAGCCACTGCTACTGATCCCAGTGAGTCGCATCCTTTAGAAGTTCAAGATCGGAGTGGGAAAAACATTTTAAAACCACAGTATTAATATTACATGGCGAACTTTAAGAGGTGCCGGGTCTATTTCCACCAGTATGGCTCTGGGCATTCAATTATAAGGGGAAATATGAGAAAGGGCTGAAGGTGGTGGCTTCTCCTTCCTTTTCACACTGTTGGGGAGAACACCTAGGTTGCCAGCTATTTTCCAGAGTTTGAATAAAATTTATCTAGGCTGTATTATTTGCAATTAATACAGAAGAGACTGCCAAAAGTCTTCCCAAGGCAGTTTGTTGTATTAGTTGAAGGACCACGTACATGGTCAAGAACTATTTCTCCTTTACACTATTCAGGTCCCATATGATATGAAGCAAAAAGCTACCTAATGATAATTACATTTGACATTTTCATGATACCCTTCAATCAAAAATGTAAAAGAATTAAAAAATCACCAGGTAATTTTCCTATGAGAGAAATGTGTTATAATTAATTTGTAGGGGAAAGTATGTTTTTATAAAGCTTTTATTGTTCCTTAATACTCATCTTGATTATAAGCATCAGTTTATTCCTGATAAACCTGTGATCAAAATCATTATCTCCAATTTTCCCCTGTTTGAGTCCTGGGGTGCTGGTGTTATACGTACTTGGTATGGAAGGGAGAGGAACTTCCCACAGCCCCATCAGACCCTTGGATTCCCAAGCCTATGTACACTAGATGCCTTCAGGAATAGCATGGTCACCCCAGATGCCAGCCTCCTGACTGTGAAGCAGTCAAAAGTAAACCTCCACAGCACCCAAACATACTTTGTCTATATCTCAGGTGCAGGTGAAGCCTAAAGAGTCCAGTAATCAATGTGTCATGGCAACACATTCCTAAGCTCTGCTCCTCCCTGCTCTGGGTCACATTCCCTCTGGAATTAAGTGGCTGTGTAGGTCAGGCTTGTTTTAATACAACCTGTTATTATTTGTGTTCACCACTAAAATAAAAACAAAGAAAATTTATATAGACAAACATTCCATAGCATTTCCTTCTATGTAATGACATCATTTTATATAATCCGCAAAATCTTAATACACACACAACTAAGCTGTAACTATAACGTGGGATTGTTTGTTCTATTTTCTGTTCTTTTCTCTTTTCAATAAACCTCTCAGACTTTATTTATCCAAATTGGTATTGGTTCCTTTGAAGGGGAGTTACAGTAACGTCATGAGCACTAGAAAAACCACTGGAATAAATGTATAGGCTTCCATTGTGTAATAGCATACATTCTGGTGTGCTAGTTTAAAAATACCTGTCTCCATATTTACGGTTCCTGTGTGAGTGTGTGTTTGTTGAGGTGCCAGTGTAAAGTGCTGTTTGAATGGCCTCAGATCCTGAGTGCTGCCACTGGGTTGCAGCTTGCCAGTTAGTGTTGCTCCAGATATCTCTTCTGCAAAAACCCAGAGTTCCATTCAGTACTACATGCAAGAACAGACCCACAAACTCAGTCCCCATCCTGCATTCAAGCTCATGATGGCTTTTTTCCCCCCAATTTACTCTAGCTTCAACCCTACCATGTCCCCTTGCCTTATACCCCACACAAGGTTCTCATCTAACCTCACCTGACCTGTACTTCTCTCCTACTTCTGGCTATAAATAAATACATATTTGCAGAATAAATTGGTGAGCAAAAGGAAGGACTATGGGACACCCTGCCCACATATGACCAACTAGTATTCTAAAGCAACATATGTTTCCCAGAGGCCTGGGCTAGATAATATGAATAGTAAAAAGCACAAAAGCTTCATAGCCAGAGAGACCTAGGTTCAAAATCTGGCTCTACTACTAACTAGTTTGTATAAACTTTGGCATGTAATTGATCCTTTCCGAGCTTATTTCCTCATTGGTAAAATAGAGCTAATACCTACTTCATAGAGTTATAAAGGGTATTATGCATGCTAAATATCTGGAATAGCAGAGAAACACAATCGATGCAGTATGTTAGGATGACATCTATATGTAACTGTCCTCTCCCACCTCCCTCCTTTATCTACACTGACAACTGGGAGTAGAGAGGTAAGAAAGAGACTCATTCTTCACTATTCTGAACCTATGTCATCCACGTGCCACCATGTTTTCATAGCCTCTAAATTTGTCACTGAAGTTAATCCTTATCTGACTGACCACTTGGTTTCCCAATCCCAGAGGCACCCCACTCCCTCACTGGGAAAAGCTTGGGCAGTACTCTTGTTCTGGTCAAATGGTTGTTCTCTTGCACCATCGTCTCAAATAAATCCTCAACCTTCTTTGCCACATTATCTATTTCAACAGGAGAGAAATAAATGGGATCTCTTTCATTCCACACCTCCTATGTTCACAGCACTGTGCTGGGACTGTTGACTCCTGTCAGAGACTGAGAAGTACCTTTAAGATGCTACTGTGTGAAAGCCAAATACACAGAAAGCCCAATAAAAATTGCCTGGGGTGGCAGAGAAGATGATATCACAATGTAACTGAGCTGTTCAAACTAAGCCTCTATGTCTGCCTCTGATGCCTATCTGCCTCTGCTGGTTCTCAATTTTGTTTCATCTCTAGATTAGATTTCTAACTCCACTTGGAATGGTTTTAGGTGCTGCGCTTGAGCCCTCAACACCAGCGCTAAGACTATCTTCTAACTAGAGTCATCATAACCTTATTGAGGACTTCCTCTGAGCCAAGGATTGTGCCAGGTGCTTTATACAGATTTGGTTCCTAGATTATGGTTTAAACTTAACATACAAGTGAAAGCATCTGATACTGACCCAGCAGAGCCCTGACCTCTGACTGTGCTCAGCCCACTCATTCCAGGAGCTGACCTCAAGGGATTGTGTTACCCAAAAATATAAACTGGTTTATCAGTGAATCATTAAGTATATATTGAGCACCCACAATTTGTTCAGCCTGTACTAGGCACTATGGGAAATACCAAAGAAGTATTTGACATGATCTCAACCTCCAAAGAACTTAAAATATTTTAAGGGAGCAAAGATCAGCTCATGTTAAGTCATTAAAGATAAATAAAAAACATTGCGGAGTCCAGGTCTCAACTATGCACAACGGACTCTCCAACATTTTAAGAAGAGCCTGCCTCAAAAGGCTGCCTCAAAAGGTTGTACCCTCTCAAATACTGTTGGTAGAAGAATAAATTGGTAAAATCTTTCAGTAGGGCTATTCGGTAGTATCTCTTAATGTTTTTACATTACATAACCATTGATCCAACCATCCTACTTCTATCTAGAAATACTACCACAAATGTTCAAAGACATGTTCAAGATGTTCACTATAACATTGCTTGCCATTGCAAAAGTTATTAAACAAAAAGTTCTTTAATTATTTCATATTCATATAGTGCAGCACTATGCAGCTATTAAAAGCAATGAGATATAAGGAGGGGTTAGGTAGATGGTTAAAAGGGGTCAAATATAGGGGGTAAGGGAAGGTGAAGTTGGTAAATGGGATCAAATATATGGTAGCTGAAGGAAACTGGACTTTGGGTGGTAAACACACAATAGAATATACAGATGTCAAATTATAATGTACAAAATTATATAATTGTATTAACCAATGTTACCCCAATAAACTTTAAAAAAGTCAAAAATAGTAATGAAATATAGTATATATACACAAAAGAGCAGATCTTCGCTTTTCTGCCTGCATGCATATTTTAATAAAAATTTACATTAAAAGTTAAGTATGTGCTGACATGCAAATATAACTCCATATATATTAAGCAAAAAGTAAATTATCTAAACATTTATAAAATACAACTTTATAAAATTTTAAAAAACTAATTTTGAGTGTGATCTTATATGTGCATATTTTAAAAGTCTGGAAGGATATTTACCGAACAATGATTACCTTTGGGGAGTGGGGGTGATGAACAAACTTTTGAGTTTTATTTTATACACTTACTTAATGTCTATATTAGTTACAAGGAGAATTATTAATTTTAGGACTTAAAAAATAAAGATTTAAAAAATTATTATAAAGCTCTATACCTCTTGCTCAATATGGTAGAATGACCACATGCATTTATCTCCTTTCCTTCCTAAAGATACCATTAGAATTATAGTAAAGGGATTTAAAAAGTATAAGCCCACAACAAAGGAGAGAACCCTGACATCAGATGACAATATATTTCACTAATGTTGGGAAGATAGAAATTGGAGGGAAGGGTGTCGACTGAACACACACAAAGACAAAGACCAATTTTCGAGCTGACTCAACCCCAGAAAACACCATAGAAAACATAGGAGAACTCCAGAAAAAAAGGAAGTCAGCAAAAGAGAAGGTATGATTAAGAGGTAGGAAAATTGAGGATATGATGAAGGCGAAAATAAACCAAAAAGGGGCAACAAACAAATGCCAGGAAAAACAAAAGCTGTACAAGAAGTCCATGGATCAAATATGAAGAATTGGTTCAAATTAACACAGGAAATGAGCCTCAAGAACAGAATTTATTCTGAGCAATAGATGAAATTATAAAGAAGCTGGAAGATAGCAGAGATACGGTAAAGGAGGAATATGTTTAGTCTACCCACAGCCAAAAAAAGAAAAAAACAATCAGAAATTCAAGGAAAATACTAAACTGTTAAAAAATGCCATTTTTCAATAATGAAGGCAACTAGAATTTGGGCTAATGCAGGTCTCCAGCCCCCAGGCTGCAGACCAACACTGGTCCATAGCCTGTTAGGAATCAGGCTGCACAGCAGGAGGTGAGTGGTGGGAAAGCAAGTGAAGCTTCATCTGTATTTGTAGCCACTCCCCAGTGCCAGCATCACTGCCTCAGCTCCACTTCAGATCATCAGACATTAGATTCTCATAGGAGCACCAGTCCCTGGTGCCAAAAAGGTTGGAGACTCCCCCTTGGTCACTCTGCACCAGCCTCAGTGGCCTCCTTGCTTTTCCTTGAACAAACTGGACATGTTCTCTCACAGGCCCTTTGTACCACCTGTTCTTCCTGCTTAGAATGATCTTTCCTCAGATATTTGCATGGCTTGTTCTATCACCTCCTTCAAGTCCTTATTCAAATGTCTTCTCAGAGAGGTTTGCCCTAGCTAAAATATTTTAAATTGCAGCTCCCACCCAGAACTCCCTATCTCCTTTCTCTGCTTTATTTTTTCTCCATAGCACTTACTGTCTTATAACATACTATATATTTTAATTATTTATCATGTTTATTGTTGCTCTCCCCACCAGAATGTAAACTCAATAAGAGTGGGGATTTTCATGTTTTGTTCACTGCTGTATGCCCAATGCTGAGAACAGTGACTAGCACATAATAGGCGGTTGTTATGGGCTGAATCACTTTCTCCCAAAATTCATATGTTGATATCCCAATCCCCAGTACCTAAGAATGTAACCATATTTGAAGATAAGACCTTTAAAGGGGTGATTAAGTTAAAATGAAGCCATTGGGATGGGGCCCTAATCTAGTATGACTAGTTTCCTTATAAGAAGAGGAAGAGACACCAAGGGTGTGCATGTGCAGAGGGACAACCATGTGAAAAGATAGAGAGAAGGTGGTCATCTGCAAGTCAAGGAAGGAGGCCTGGAATGCCTTTTCTGCACCTGTGGGCCAAGGTTTCTCCCTTCTGTCATTTACACAGCACCTCTCTGATGAAATCTTCTCCAACTCCTTAGAAAAGAGTGAAGAATTTCTCACTGATTCCAACTTACATAGAAACAGAACCCCCTTCTTGCTCAACAACCTACCAAAAGCATCCACTTTTTCACATATACAACTGTTAAGTAGATCTGTTAGGTGTTTCGATTGCTGCGTATTTGTGATAAATATGTTTATGTTGGTGTTATGTTCCGTTAGAAGTGGTTTGGACAAATGTCTGGTGATCTATTTGGGGAATATGGTTTCCAAAGAGGGGTGTGAGAAGAAGCTAGGGCAGTCATTATTCCATGCTACTTCTCAGAGCATTAGTTTTTGCCTCAAAGAGCAACATTTTCATGCTGCCAGATACTGAGAGCATGCTAGGGAAAGGGGAAAGATCCTGTTCCAGAATAAACGCACTGTAGAATATCTCTAGAAGGAAACACAAGAAACTGATAACAGTGGTTGCTTTCAGGGATAAAACTGGAGAACTTGGAGATAAGGGAGGGAGAGACCTAATTTTTACTATATATCCTTTTATAACTGGATTGTTGCTTCATGTACATATATTAGCTTTATAAAAATATTAATTTTACATCAGTATACTGTACAAAACTATAATATTTGGATCCCTCTACCCAGCTACAAATGGATGTAAAATTATTATGTTTTCTATATTTGAAAGTGAGGAATTAAATTTATATTCTGGAAATATGTTAGACTCCGAATCCCATAGTTAGGAAAAAAGTAAAAAGAAATTAATGTATGCAATGATATGTTCCTTGTTGATATGATTTTCTTTAAATACACAGAAATAAGCAGAAGAAAACTGATCTAAACTAGAATGTCCATATACCTCACTAAAGCAACAATTTTAAGAATAACTGGAGGTCTGAAAAAATACAGTGACAAAATTTTGATTACATTTTAATACAATATATATTCATTTAACCAGGAATTTTAAGTTCTCTGTGTTATAGATGACAAGAGAAGACCATTCTATCCAGGAATAAATAGTTCCCTGCCTCGTTTTAATTTGGATATAATAATGATAAATCTCTTGGGATGAAATAATATTTTATTGAGAACTCCATTTCCTCAAAATTGCCCTATGGCCTCAGCGACTGTAATACCAAATATCACAAGTCAAAACAAAACAAAACAAACAAAACTAAACAAAACATGGAAATGTCCCTTGTCTAAACTGAGCCTCTAGTATACTTCTTTTTTATATAACCTCTTAGGCCCTTCTGAACTTGAGAATGTCTACCAGACTTCTAGCCACCCAAGGTAAATAGTCCTCATTCTAATGTCTCTTCCCCTCGAAACTCCAGGAAATTGACTTTCATTCCCATTGATAAATCTCACTCTACTGGCATCTCTCATCACATCTTGCTTCTAATCTCTGAATTCATTTGTATGGAAAGTAAGCTGATGACTAATTTTTAAAAGATGATGTAAATATGTTTATAAAAAAGAATGTGCTTCTTAACCTCTTTCCTAAATAGGAAAGGAATTAGGCTAGCCAAATCAGTTAAACTAGGCTATCTATCGACCTGGAGCTATTCAGTATACCTCTGTCTCTCTACTCATTGTGCTTCTGTTATGGGTTACATAATATCCCATCTGTTATTATATGTATCTGTAGAAATTTAAACTCTGTTATTCTGAAATTAAAAAAAAGTCATCTTTACAGGCTTACAAAGTATGTTCCTATCTGATAACAGCTTTGTTGGTTATGTATGTACACTGATATATTCATCTGCTCTGGCTGCCATAACAAAATACCATCGACTGGGTGGCTTAAACAACAAAAATGTATTTTCTCACAGTTCTGGAGGCTAGAAGTTCCAGATAAAGGTGCCAGCCAATTCAGTCCCTGGTGCAAGCTCTCTTCCTGGCTTGCATATGGCCACCTTCTGGTAGCATCCTCACATGGCATGCAGAGATACAGCAAGATCTCTGGTGTCTCTTCCTCTTCTTTTAAGGACACCAGTCTTATCACTTTAGGGCCCAACCCTTATGACCTCACTTAACCTTTATTACCACCTTATAGACTTTATCTCCAAATAGTCACAGTGGGGATCAGGGCTTCAACATATAAAGTTGTTGGGAAGGGGACGCAATTCAGTCCATAACAGCTGGCTTAATACTGTTTTAGTAGAGAGCATGTATCTATCCACGTATATACAAACCTTTAGAACTGGCCAAGAGGTGAAGTGAACAGGTTGTTTTGGAATTGCTGGGGATGGTGCACTGAATGCGTTTGGGAAAGGAGGAATAGAACGTTAGGGAAGAATGGAGAAGGAAGAGCAGCAGCACCCTATACTGGCAGTTTTTAAACAGGAGAGTGTTGAATTGCTAGTAAAGTATTGCATCAAAGGAAACAAATTCCACAGGATTGAACAGACTGCTTTGAATCCCCACTCATCTCAATAATCAATGGTGTAAAGTGATTTTCCCTGCTTGGCAGGCTGAAATATGAACATTGGCCTAACCTGTCCCATTCTGACTGCAGGCTCACAGGAGCATGGCAACTATGTCCCTTTATCTCACTCTACAGTATTGTTGGGCAAAGCTTTTGATGGTGATGATTATAGAGAAAATGGATATAAATGGCTACTGACAGGTTTCATTGTAACAACTTTTAGAACCTCATATCCTTAAACAAGAGGTAATCACATGTCTAAAGTCTCTTTGCCTCTCACTTATTTTGTTTAAATGCTATTCTCATTTATTCTCCATTTCCTCACCCCACCCCCGGGTGTGCATTAGTTACTATGGAAACATTGGGATACCATAGTTTGAGCATATCAACATTTCCAAATTCTATTAGGGTATGAAGTCAATTTTATCAAGGTATTGGGGAGGGAGTTGTTGCTAAGGATTATAAATGAATGTAAGACAAAATGAAATGTATATCACTGCTAGACAAACACAAGCCTCACTTAGCACCACAGAGGGGTAAATCTCATCTCATATGCCCACTCCGTGTATCAGAATCCTGACTATAGTTACCAATAAGGTTGTCTTAATGTGTTCGTGCTGCCACAACAAAATCCATAAACTGGGGGGCTTATAAATGACAAACAGCTATTTCTCATAGTTCTGGAGGCTGGGAAATCCAAGGTCAATGATGTCAGCATGTTTGGTGTCTGGAGAGAAACTCCTCCCTATAAAGCCAACATCTTTTCAGTGTGTCTTCACATGGCAGAGGGTAAGAAACTCTCTGAGGTCTCTTGCATAAGGGCACTAATACAATTCATGAGGGCTCCGCTCTCATGATATAAATCCCCATCCCTTAATATCATTGCCTTGGGGGTTAGGTTTCAACATTCAAATTGAGGGAGACACAAACATTCAATCTATATCAGAGGTCTACTAAGTCAAGGCATTTAATTGTAACAACATCAGCATTGGTTCTTTTCCTTTTTTTCTGTAATTATTATTTATAAACAATTTTTAATTTGTTTCCTTTCCACTTTAACCTAAGAGTTTTTAGATGAGTCATTTTAAATTTCCAAGTGGCCAGATTTTTTCCCTATGGTCCTATTGTTAATTTCTTTTTAAAATTTTTATCGTGGTAAGAATCTTAGTCCACGTGTGTGTAGCTATGATACATCTCAACCACAATGTACCACATACAATTAAAACTGAATTTACCATCTTCTCTCTTGAATTAGATACTCCACATTGTTTACCTCAGTCATAATACCACATCAACCAATCACTCAAGCTAGAAATCTGCAAATCACCTTTGCCTCCTCCCTCTCTCTTATTCACTAAATAAATCAATCACCAAACCCTGCAAGCTTTGCCTCCTAAGAGATGAGGATTAAGTTCACTTCAAACACTCTCACCTCTCATCCATCTCTTCCAATATAGTTTTAACATTATTTTTATGTTCTCTAACGGTTATCTTTTTCACTTAAGTAACATGCATAAACTTATATTTCTTATTTGATCAGCCATAGGGAGTTTCTCCTAACTGCCCACTTCGTAAGATGAAGACATTAGTGTCCTATATTTCCCTCTACCTCTTCTCACCCCTACCTCCCAACCTATGTCCATTTTCCTCATCTCTATGTTCACACTTGTCAAAACCATCTTATTGAGCATTCTATCTTGTCTCCCTGTTTCAACTCTTGCCTCCTCTTAAGTCTCCAAACGATAGCCAGAGTGACCTTTTAAGTATAAATCAATTTCTGTTTCTGTCAATGGCAGACTAACCTGTTTCATACTAACCATCCCATTTAGAACAACTATAAAAGATATTCAACATATTAAAATATATACATTTGTTCACATTGAAGGGCCACCAAGGCAGCAAGGAATCGAGAGATCAAGATGGTAGAGAATCTAGAGTGAGATGAGCCAGACATCTCTGGTGACTTTTTTGCTATGAAGGTATTTGCCAGTTTGAAAGCCATAGATTGAGAAACTAAGAACCTGAGCAGAAAACAGTGCAGAAAATAGTGGCTGAGAATCTGAGAAGTTGAGCAGAGCTTTCAGAAATCTCATGGAACTGAGAGGGGGGAAATTGAGTTGAATTCATGTGAAGGAGAAGGAGCCCTTATAAACACCACAGAATTTCAGCTGAATCTCCCAAAGGGCCATAACCCAGGAGTAAGAGAGAATAAGAAACAGATCATCCCTCATAAAGTCTGAAGTCCAGTCTCAATTTCTATTTAGATTAAGGTGATCTATCTCTGCCTCAAGTGCATGCCAGAGTAAAAAATAAATTCTCTCTGGAGGAAGACAGCATCAGAAAGCACCTCAAATTATCTCTTCGACTTTTTATACGGTATCCAGTAGTCAATCACTAATAATAAAGCATGGAAAAAGACAACCACTGACTGAAAATCAAGAGAAAAATAGACAATAGATACAGACCCACAGAAGATCCAGATATTAGAGCTCTCAGACATAGACTTTTAAATAATTATAATTAATATATTCATGAAATTAATGACATAATGGAGAATTACAACTATAGAAGATTGGTTACATATAGGAGGATTATATTAAGAAAAATGGGAGCCAGGTTTCTCATTATTAATCCACTGAGAGGGTCTGAGAGCAGCTATACCCTTGTGTTAGCTCAGGCTGCTATAACAAAATGCCATTGACTTGGTGGCTAAAACAGAAATTTATTTCTCACAGTTCTGAAGGCTAGGAATCTGAGATCAGGGTGCAAGCATGGTTGCATTCTAGTGAGAGGTCTCTTTCTGGTATGCAGACAGCCACCTCATATGGTAGAGAGAGCTCTAGTCTCTTTCTCTTCTTGCAAGGGCACTAATCCCACCATTGGAGCCCCATCCTTATGAACTTATCTAAACCTAATAATCTCCCGAAGGTTCCATCTCAAAATACCATCTCACTGGAGATTAGGGGTTCAACATATGAATATTGTAGAGATACAAACATTCAGTCCATACCAACCCTAATAACAATGAACACACTTAGTACCCAGATCATGGTTTCTAAATACCTTTCTTTACTAAAAGGAACCAGGGCTCCTTGGAAAAAAGGCTAATTCTAGGACTGTGGCACAGAAAGTATAAAATGAGCATGAAAATTCTTTTTGTCCCTAAAAGTGAAGAAGCTCTCAAAGAATAATGGGGGATATGTCAAAAGGACACAGAAGCCAGCCTCATAAGACTCCCACTGGCTAAATTTGAACATCACAGTAAATAATAGCAATAGATTAAAACCCATTGAATAAAGTAAGAAGTCATGAGTCCATACTGGTAGGAATGAATGAATGAATGAGAAGTTTGATGAAGAACTGCACAAAATACTGATTCAGATATACCTCCCCACAAAATACTCATTAATTGCAAAGGGAAAAGGAATAACCTTACAGTAGAGAAGACTGGAAGACACCACCTTAATTCAATGAAAGAACAAAACGTCACTTCTATGGTATTTCTGTCAAAATCTTATAAACTAAATATTATGAGGAAACATCAGATAAACCTATGTTGTGGGACATTTTACAAAATAACTGGCCTGTAATCTTCAAGTGTCAAAGCCATGGAAGTCAAGGAAAGACAGAGTAACTGTTGCAGATCAAAGGATACTAAATAGACATGACAACCAAAAGCAATTCTTGGTTCTGAAATGAATTCTTTGGCTATAAAGGACATTATTTGCAAAATTCACAAAACTTGAAGGAGATTTGAGTATTGGATAATAGAGATTTATCAATATTAATTTGCTGATTTAATGGTTATATGGCAATTTTGTAAGAGAATGCCCTTTATTTTTTTAGGAAATACACATGGAAATGTTTTGAAATGATAGAGCATCACATCAGTGACTTACTCATAAATGTTCAGGGAAAAAGTTCTTTGTACTATACTTAAAATTTCTGTAGGTTCGAGATTGTTTCAAGATTTTTAAAGGTCTTATGAAGTTTTAAAAACATGATGAATTAAAATACCTGGCATTAACAGCACATGACAGCAACTCAATTTACAAGGGAATAAATTGAGTTAAAGTGTTAAAAGATCCCTACATTAAGAAGTGGTAAAAGCACTAATTGAAATTAGGTTTTAGTCAAGAATACATATTGTAATTTTTAGGTTAACAACTAAAAGAATAATAAAAGAATGTATTACTAGTAAACTAAAAGGTGGAAAATAGAATTAAAAAAATACATCATATTTGTCTACAGCCATGCCACCCTGAACAAGCCTGATCCTATCTGATCTCAGAAGCTAAGCAGGGTCGGGCCTGGTTAGTACTTGGAAGGGAGACCACCTAGGAAGACCAGGTGCTGTAGGCATAAAAAAGATTTTAAAAATAAGGGATTGTAAGCTGACAAGGTCCTTGCAATCTGTGAGGTCAACCAAGGGTTGCCTCGCCAGAAACAAACAAAAAAAAAAAACATTATATTTAGTGACTCATTTCCAAAGCTAGAAATCAACAACAAAAAAGATAACAGGAAAATCTCTATTTGAAAATTACATAATACACTTCTAAATAACCTAGGGATCAAAGAAGAAATAAATGATAATGAAAAATAAGTTGTACAAAAGCTTATGGGATACTAGTAAAACAGTAAGGAAATTTAGAAGCTGAGAAGCAAATATTAGAAAAGTGTCTTAGCCGTGGTTCCCCACAGAGGATCACCACTTGAGACAAGACCATTAATGTAGATAGTTTATTTTGGAAAGTGATATCAAGGAATAGGAGTGGAGGACTTGGAACAGTGGAAAAGTGAAGAAGGGAAAGCTAACCCAAGGGTATGAAGTCACTACTATGGCCAAGTGGGGCTTGATCTCACTGAGAGTCCTCTGAGGAAACATGTAGAACATGACAGAATTGTCCACTGAAGGAATAGAAGTGGAAAGAATTTATCCATAGACTCATTCCCAAGGGAAAGGGCTGTCCAATGGTGAGTTAGTACCCTTGCAATTCCAATTACATATGCATCAGAATTGCTGAGTGAATTCTAGCAAGCATCCCAAGAAGTGGCCCAAGAAAAACCCTAGACCAGATAGCAAAAGATAAGCACTCCAGCTGAGGTGAATGACTGTCAGCATACACCTGTACAGAGCTGGATGCCTCAGCAACAACTGGAATAAAAAAGTGGGCAGAGATATAATGAGGAGAGGCACAAGACATGTCTATTAGAAGGAAAACAAAATTACAGACATTTTCAGGTGAATGATAAGTGAGAGAATTCATCAGAAGCAAGCCTATACTATGAGAAATGTGAAAGGAGTTTCCTGAAGTGGAAAAGATATAACACCAGATGAAAATTCAGATCTTCAGGAAGAAAAGATGACTGTTAAAAATGAAACTATGTAAAGTAAACATGTAAAAATAGATTTCTTTCTTTCCTTCATTTCTAAAACCAACTACCTATTGAAAGCAAATATAATAACATGAATTTTTAGGTTTATAATATAGGTACTATAACTTGGGGCTGCTCCCATTCCCCCAGTTTAAAGGTGCAGTAACTTTGAGGATTAGTGGACTGTCAGTCTCATGGTAGCTGGAAGGGCTGACCCAATTTGAAGCTAAACAGTAAATCCCCATGCCCAATAATAATCTCAGGGGCAAATAATCAGGTAAGGCCAGCATCACAGCTGCTTAAGGCTATGATACTAGCTAGAGCAAGCTACAGTCAAAAATTTTTAAAGGAAATCTGAAAAATAAGATAGCAACAGGGGCTTTGATAAGCTCCTGTTTATTCTAAGGGAATCTGGAAGGTTGTGTACATACACAGGGCTGCATGCATGCTCAAGGGAGACCAGAGATGACCCCAGCTATCTACTCATTTGAGGACCTGTACAAGCATAAAATGAAAATCAGAGAATACTTGTAAATTGTCTGAACTTAGAATGTGTGTATAACCCATGCACAAATTCCCTAGGAAAAGGGTGGGAAAATTACTGGCTCAAAGTGCTTAAGCAAAATCTTTGACCTATAACTGGCTATGATGATTCAAGAGTGAACCTAGGTAGCTAGGTTTAAAAATAAGAACAATATATTTTTTTTAAATCTTAGCAGAGACTCAAACAAGGTGTAGCCCATATACAGGAAAAAAAAACAGTTTATGTGAATTATTTCTGGGAGGGCCTAGATGATAGATTTAGTATATAAAGATTTCAAATAAACTATTATAAATATGTTCAAAAAAGTAAATAAAAACATGTTTAAAGAATTAAAGGACTATATGATGAAATGACTCATCATATGGAGAATATAAATAAAAAGATACAAATTATAAAATAGAAATAAATAAAATTTCTGGAGTTAAAAAGTAACTGAAATAAAAAATGTGTTCAAGGGAATCAACAGCAGATTCAAGATGATAGAAGAATCAGTAAACACAAAGGTATATCAATAGAGATATCCAGTCTAAAGAACAGAATGTTAAAAAAAAAATGAAGAAAACTGAAGAACCTCAAAGCCTGTAAAACACCAACAAACATACAACATACACATAATAGGAGTTCCAGAAGAGGAGAAGAGAAAAAAAGAGACGCAAATATTTGAAGAAATAGTTTTCCAATTGGGGATCTTGTCAAGATGATGGTACAGGTAAACGCCGTGCTTGCCTCCTTGGATGACTGCATTAAAATTACAACTAAATTATGGAACAACCAAGCTGGAGAACTGTCTGTAGACTAGCAGAACAGATTTCCTATAACTAAGGATATAAAGAAGAGGCCACATCGAGACTGGTAGGAGGTACGGAGATGTGAATTGTGGTGGTCCTGCACCCACATATGGCATTAGAGCATTGGGAGAATTATCTCAGCTGCAGAAGACCCTGGAAGAGTAAGGGGCTCCAGGTCCACACCAGGGCTACCCAGCCCAGGATTCCAGCACCAGGAAGAGGAGTCCCCACGAATCCAGATATAAAAATCAGTGAGGATTCTAACCATCTAAGTTAGATGGAAGGCTGCTGGAAACAAAGACATCTTCTGAAAGGGCACATGCACAGACTCACTTATAGACACACACCCTGGGCTCCACTGGAGGAACAGCAGATCAAGAGGCACCAGACACATACAGGGAAACAACCAATTGTGTGGCTACAGGGTGAGGGCTGGAGATACAGGCACCATTATCACTCTGTTGAGCACTCCTCCTGTGCAGCCTACAGATGGGCCCCATCTTGCTTGTGTTGAGCCCTTCCACACAGGGCCAAATCTGAATCTGCATTGGCCTGGTGAACTGTGCTCATTCCACTCCACCCAACTCGAGAATTGCCAGAGGCATATTCAAGGCTGGGTAACCAGCCCCACCCAATCAACTCAGCCAGGGCTCTATAAGCAGCAATCACCAGGCCTCAGCTCTAGCACCACTGGAGACAATTCAGGTGGTAGGCAAACAACCCTGGCCCAAGCTGCAGTATCTTTTAAACAAATATCGGGGGTCTGCAACCCGAGGTGGGCAGCAGATAGGCTCTGTGTGATCTGAGAGTTTTGCGAATGGCCACAGACTCAGCACTGGCACCAAATATGAATCTGCACTAACCTGGGAAACACTGTTCGCCCCACCCTGGTGACTTCCTGGGACCTTGCCTCACCCAACTCGCATACCACACAATGTTCCTTCAGCTGCTGAGTCTTATGGGAAGCTGATCAGGCAGCCTTGATCCTTTGGGTGCCCTGGACCTTTTGCTAAGCTGCCCCAGGCCCAGTACTGGTGGCAACCAGTTTCAGATTGCTTGGGGGCCTCTCCCATGTGCCTCCACGTCCAACAGAGGCAGCAACCAACCGAAGATCACTTTGTAGATCCTACCAGATAGTCCCGGGTGATCGCAGGCAGCGACTGAATTTGGCCTGCCACGGGAGCCCCTCCCAAGGCACCCCAGAACTAACACAATTGGAGAGGCTGGTGTCAGACCACAACAGCACAATCTGATTAGCCCCACAAGTGGAACACGCAAAAGATGGTCTCAGTAGGCATACTAGCCCACTGGGGAAAATCCCATTCTGTGAGGTCAGCCCCCACACAGAAGCTCATACCCAGTGGATGTGGCCAATCCTCTTGGTCAGTCCACCTGAGAGCCAGTACCTACCTACTGACGTGCCAATAGTAATCAAGGTTTAACTACAACAGGAGAGCACGCACAACTCACATAAGGACACTCCTGAAGCACTCGGCACAGGTGACCAGGGAGACTGCGCCACTGGGACACACAGGGCACCTACTACATAAGGCCACCCAGGTAAGACTGAGAGATGTAGCAAACCTACCTAACACACAGAAATGAACACAGAGAGGCAACCAAAATGAGGAAACAAAGAAACGTGTCTCAAATGAAAGAAAAGGAGAAAACTCCAGAAAAATAACTAAATGAAATGAAGGCAAGCAAGCTACCAGATACAGAGTTTAAAACACTGGTTATAAGGATGCTCACTGATCTTAGGAGAAGAATAGACGATCTCAAGAAGAAATTTATCAAAGAGATAGTAAGCATAAAAAGGGCATAGAAAGCATCAAAAAGAACCAGTCAGAAATAAAGAATACAAAAATCGAAATGAAGAATACAGTAGATTAGATGAAGCAGAGGATCAAATCAGCGATTTGGAAGACAAGGTAACAGAAAACACCAATCGGAACAGCAATAAGAGAAAAGAATTTTTAAAGATGGGGAAAGATTAAGAGACCTCTGGGACAACATCAAGTGTAACAACATTGGTATCATAAGGGTACCAGAAGGAGAAGAGATAGAGCAAGGGATCGAGAATCTATTTGAAGAAATAATGATGCAAAACTTCTCTAACCTGGTGAGGGAAATAGACATACAAGCCCAGGAAGCTCAGAGGGTCCCAAAAAGAGGAACCAAACAGGCCCATGCCAAGACACATCATAATTAAAACGCCAAAGGTTAAAGACAAAGAGAGAATCCTAAAAGCAGCAAGAGAAAGGCAGTTAGCTACAAGGGAACTCCCGTAAGACTGTCAGATGATTCCTGAACAGAAACTTTGCAGGCCAGAAGCTATTGGCACAAAATATTCAATGTGATGAAAAGCAATGACCTATAACCAAGACTACTCTACCCAAGCAGGCCCTCAATTAAAATTCAATGTGTGATAAAGAGTTTCAGAGACAAGAAAAATCTAAAGGAATTGATCACCACCAAGCCAGTATTAAAAGTATTATTAAAAGGACATCATTAAGAGGAAGAAGGGAGGAAAACATAAATATGAATAATAAAATGGCAATAACTATATACCTATCAATAACCACTTTAAATGTAAATAGATTAAATGCTCCAGTCAAATCAGATAGATTAGCTGACTAGATAAGAAAACAAGACCCATATGTATGCTATCTACAAGAGACCCACTTCAGATCAAAAGACATACACATATTGAAAGTAAAGGAATTTCTTTTCCTTTCATGCAAATGGAAATGAAAAAAAAGGTGGGGTAGCAATACTTGCATCAGTATTTAAACAAAGGCAGTAAGAGACAAAGAAGGATATTACAAAATGATGAAGAGATCAATCCAAAAAGAAGACATAATCCTAGTATAAACATTTATGCACCCAACATAGGAGCACTTAAAAATACAAAGCAAATATTGGCTGACATAAAAGGAAAGATTGACAGTAATACAGTCATCGTAGGGGACTTTAACACTCAACTGACACAAATGGACAGCTCTTCCAGACAGAAAATCAACAAAGAAACAGCGGCCTTAAGTGACACATTAGACCAGACGGATTTAATAGATGTTTTTAGAGCATTTCACCCTAAAGCAGCAAAATATACATTCTTTTCAAGTGCACATGGAACATTTTCCAGGATAGACCACATGTTGGGTCACAAAACAAGTCTCAGTAAATTTAAGAAGATTGAAATTATATCAAGAGTCTTCTCTGACCACAATGGTATGAAACTAGAAATCAATTACAAGAAAAAAAAAACTGAAAAATATACAAACACATGGAGGCTAAATGATATGCTACAGCGGTCCTAAGAAGGAAATTCATAGCAATACATACCTACTTCAAGAAATAAGAAAAATCTCAAATAAAGAATCTAACCTTACACTTAAATGAACTAGAAAAAGAACGGCATACTAAGTCCAATATAAGTAGAAAGAAGAGAATAATAAAATTCAGAGTGGAAATAAATGAAAGAAAGTCTAAAAAAGCAATACAAAAGATCAATCAAACCAAGAGCTGGTTCTTTGAAAAGATAAACAAAATTGAAAACCCTTTAACCAGATTCATCAAGAAAAAAAGAGAAGACCCAAATAAATAAAATCAGAAATAAAAGAGAAGTGACAACTGACTCCACAGAAATACAAAGGATTAGAAGAATATACTATGAGAAATTGTATGCCAACAAATTGGACCATCTAGAAGAAATGGATAAATTCCTAGAACCATATAATTTCCCAAGACTGAGTCAAGAAGCAACAGAAAATCTGAACCGACATATTATCACTGACAAAATCAAATCGGTAATCACAAAACTCCCAACAAAGTCCTAGACCTGAAGGCTTCACAGGTATTGTGAATTTTACCAAACATTCAAAGAATAATCAACACCTATTCTTCTCAAACTATTCCAAAAAATTCAAGAGGAGAGAACCTCCCAAGCTCATAACAAGTCTGTCATTACCCTGTTTCCCAAACCGAAAACATTACAAAACTGGAAAATTATAGGGCAATATCCCTGATGAACATAGATGCAAAAGTCCTCAACAAAATATTAGCAAACTGAATTCAGTAATATATGAAAAATATCATACATCATGATCAAGTGGGGTTTTTTCCTGAGATGCAAAGTTGGTTCAATATCTGTAAACAAATTAATGTGGTATAAAACATTAAAAATTGAAATATAAAAATCATATGAGTATATCAATAGATGAAGAAAAAGCATTCAACAAAGTTCAGCATCCATTTATGATAAAAACTATTAGCAAAGTGGGCATAGAGGGAACATACCTCAACATAATAAAGGCCATATATGACAAACCCACACCTAACATCATACTCCACGAGAAAGATCTAAAAGTGTTTTCCTTAAGTTCAAACACATGACCAGTATGTCCATTTTCACCACTTTTATTTGACATATTAGTGGAAGTCCTAGCTTCAACAATCAGACTAGAAAAGAAATAAAGGCATTCAAATAGGAAAGGAAGAAATAAAACTGTTATTATTTGAAGATGACATTATGCAAATATAGAGGATCCTAAAGATTCCATCAAAAACTGTTAGAACTGATAAATGAATTCGGTAAAGTAGCAGGATACAAAATTAATATTCAGAAATCAGTTGCATTTTTATACACCAATAATGAACTACCAGAAAGGAAAATTAAGAAAACAATCCTATTTACCATTGCATCAAAAACAATAAAATACCTAGGAATACATTTAAAGAGGTAAAAGACCTGTACTTGGAAAATTATACGAAATTGAAGAAAATACAAATAAATAGAAGTATATACCGTGCTCATGGATAGGAAGAATTAACATCGTTAAAATATCTATATTACCCAAAGCAATATACAGATTCAACACAATTCCTATCAAAATACCAATGGCATTTTTCACAGAATCAGAACAAATAATCCAAAAACTTATATGGAACCATAAAAGATCCCATATAGCCACAGCAATCTTGAGAAAAAAAGACAAAGTTGGAGGTATTACACTACCTGATATTGAACTATATACTACAAGGCTATAGCAATCAAAACAGCATGATACTGGCATAAAAACAGACATATAGATTAATGGAACAGAATAGAGAGCCCAGAAATAAATCCACGACTATATGGTCAGTTAATCTATAACAAAGAAGGTAGGAATATACAATGGGATAAAGACAGTCTCCTCAATAAATGATCTTAGGAAAACTGGACAGATACATGTAAAAAAAATGAAACTGCACCACCTTTTTACACCATATACAAGAATAAACTCAACATGAATTAAGACTTAATGTAAGACCCAAAACCACAAAACCCCTAGAAGAAAAGACAAGCAGTAAACTCTCTGACATTGTTCTTAGTAATATTTTTTTCTGACATATCTCCTTGGGCAAGGGAAACAAAAGAAAAAAAATAAACAAATGGGATTACTCAAACTAATTTTTTTTTTTTTACAGCTAAGGAAACCACCAACAAAATGAGAAGACATACTACTGAATTGGAGAAGATATTTGCCAATAATATATCTGGTACGAAGTTAGTACCCAAAATTTATAAAGAATTCATACAACTCAATATAAAAAAATAATAATAAACAATACAATTAAAAATGGGAATAGAATCTGAATAGGCATTTCTCCAAAGAGGACATACAGTTGGCCAAGAGAATATGAAAAGATGCTCACGGTTACTGATCATCAGAGAAGGCAAATTAAAACCACAATGAGGTATCACCTCACACCTGTCAGAATAGTTATTATCAATAAATCAACAAACAACAAGTGTTGGCAAGGACATGGTATAAAGAGAACCCTTGTGCAATATAGTAAGATTGCCAACTGGTTCAGTCACTATGGAAAATAGTATGAAGTTTTCTTAAGAAATTAAAAATAAAACTACCTTATGATGCAGTGATCACACTTCTGGGTATTTATCCAAAGAAAACCAAAACACTAATTCTAAAAGATATATGAACCTCTGTGTTCACTGCAGTATTATTCACAATATCCAAGATATGGAAGCAACCTAAGTGTCCATCAATAGATGATTAGATGAAAGAAGTTGTGGAACATATATACAATGGAATATTACTCAGGCATAAAAAATGAACTTTTATCATTTGCAATGACATGGATGGACCTAGAGGGTTTTATGCTAAGTGAAATAAGTCAAACAGGGAAAGACGAATACAGTATGGTTTCATTAATGTGTGGAATCTAAAGAATAAAATTGAAAACAGCCTCATATATATAAAACTTGTGGTTGCCTAAGGGGAGGGGGTTTAGAGGGCTGGGTGAGAAGGTGAAGGGATTAAGAGTACAAATTGGTAGTTACAAACTAGTCATTTGGATATGAAGCCCAGCATAGGGAATATAGTCAATCATATTGTAATAATCAGGTGGGTACTAGACTAATCAGGGGATCTCTTTGTAAATTATATGTGTCTAACCGTTATGCCATACACCTGAAACTAATATAAAATAATATTGAGTGTCGACTCTAATCGAAAAATAGAAGTTAAAAAAAGTATTTGGAGAAATAATGGGTGAAATTTCTCTAAATGATGAAAAACATTAATCTACACATCTGAGAAGCTCAATGAATTCCAAGTGGAATGAACTCAAAGATATTCACAGCCAGAGAAATCATAATCAAATTATGGAAAGCCAAAGCCAAAGAGAAAACCTTAAAAACAACAAGAGAACAATTACATATCATATATATATATATATATATATATATATATATATATATATGTACAATAGTAAGATTATCAACTCGCTTCTCACCAGAAACAATAGAGACAAGAAAGCAGTGTTATGACATATTCAAAGTGCTGGGAGTGGGGACTCTCAACAGTAAATTCTAGAATTTAGTTCACCATGGCAACAGTTTGTGACAACACTTTCTTCTCTCCAGCTCTAGGTGCCCCTTCAGATCTTCTGCTCTAAGCAGTGTTGAGGGGAAGGGCATAGGTAGGTCTCTCATCTGACACTATGGGGGACGAAAGTGGTGATAACTTTGAAGATATGAGCATTGACCAATTGAAACTAGAGTTACTGGAAGAACTCCATATGAAAGACTTAGTACAAGTCTCAATACTTGAACTAAAACACAAGATAGTGGAACTGAAGGACAAACTCAATACTGATAATGAATGCAGTGAATGGAAAATCCGTTATGAGATACAACTTGAAGTGAATGATCAACTAAAAAAGCAAATTGCTACTCTCAAAGATAAATTGGAAAAAGTCCGTGGAAATCCTTCAGATAGACTATCTTCTATTCGTGTCTATGAGCGAATGCCAGTGGAATCTTTAATTAAATTACTTAAAAAGCTAGAAAAAGAAAAAAGGAGTCTTGAACATCAAGTGAAACACTGTGCACTTAGACTAGAAGAAGAATCAAAGGCTTACCAGAAGACTGAAGATGAACGCCGTATATGCCTAGCTGAAATGTCTCAGGTCTCTGGCTTACACAAAAATTCTAGAAAGCAACAGGTGAATCAACTCCATAGAGTGAAAGAGAATCCAGTGAAAACGGGGAGATATAATACAGCTAATCAGAAGATAGTAAATGCCAAGAGAGGACCAGCAAAAAAAAGTACAAGATCAAACCATCTTCCAAAACTCAACCCATGATTCCAGAACTGAGTGCATTTCTATTTCTCCTCCTTTTTCATCTCTAATATTCAACTTATGATGTTAATGTTTGACACATTTTTTTAAAGAATGAAATAGATAAGAAAGAGCTATTAAATCTCTACAGCTCCTCTTTCAGAAGTTTGTTCCTTTGTCTGAGTGAAAGTAATTTTCTTAGTAACTTAGTTTAATTTGAAATATTATTTTAGAAAGTAATTTTAATGACCCTAAAATTCTAATAGCAGCGTTTTTGATACTTAAAATATCCTAGGAAACTTGAAAGTTGCCATAATTACAATTGCTTTTAATAACATACCCATGATCTGCTTTGGTAGTAATAATTCTATTATATTTGGTTTCTAGTTGGCTGTTAACTAAAAATGTGAGTTCACCAATTTTTTTTCTATTTTAGGCTTTGTCATGTTCATTTTTTGTTTTTTAAAAAATGCTGTAACAAGAGTTTAAACAAAGCTGCAAATCAAATGCAGTTTAAACTTTGACTTGAATTACCATGGTTTGTGGAAATAGCCTTCAATCAGGAATCTGCTTGGTTATAGTCCCCACTCTGCCATGAACTTATAAGATCTTGGGAAAGCCCCTTTACCTCATCTTTATTTTCCACACCTGTAAAGTGACTGAGGAAAACTATGCAACTTCTAGTTTCTTACCATTCTAGAAAACCAATATTTATTCAAATACAAGTTCCTGCCAACTTAGCATATGGGGATTTAAGTTATTTGTAATGTTTATTAATTCATAATGATGTCCTTGTTCTTTGGACCAAACTTTGATGGTGTCCACAATACTCAAGTCTCAGAAGTGAAGATAGAATGAGGATATGAGAAGGGTTCTTTTAAGGCATTTAGAAAATTTATTGAATTCTCCTATTCACGTTTAGACTGTTTTTGTAACCCTCACATAGGTATGCAACATACATATGATTTATTTACCCAATTTAATTAGTGGAATTATTGGACTTTAAATTCCAGAAATTACCCAATGGTAAGTATAGATTCTAGCTAATAGTGTTCTCACCTTATATCTGGCACTAAAACCTAAATTTGATTCAGTATCACCAGTAATGAATACTAAATGCATTTTTATAACTATCTCTATAAACAATTACTTTCTCTCTTGAAGGAAGAATGCATAACTTTCATATAAATAATTATTTTATACGACTTTAAAATGTAATGCAGTGAAATATAACTTCTTATAAATTACCCTACATTTGGAGCTATTTGGAAATATTTTCCCCTGTTCTTAATCAAGCTAACTACAGATATCAGATACCACGACCCATATTATTAAATAATAGATTTTTATGTTTTATAGCATCTTAGCATTAGCAGCAAACTGATAATTTCAATATTAATAATAAGTATAATTATCACAGATCATCACTGAACAATAAACAAGTTTGTTCCTATCACAAAGGTAAGCCATTGTAGGGATTGGAGTTGGTAACATTTAAAATTATTGCAATCATTGTGATGCTATATTAGTTGGACATCTTATCATGGAAACTATCACGTTTAAATGTTAGTTCTATAGCAGCTACTTTTAAATACTTTCCAGATGTTAGAAAATGTCTTAGAGTGATATAATGTTGGTGGAGTAGTATAAAGAATTGAAAGGGAAGCGTTGTCATCATTTATAGAGTTGGATATATTTGCCCTAACTACTGCCTTGAGATTGCTGTGCAGATCGAGGATATGTACTAAATATACATACATATATGTGTGTGTGTATATATATATATATACATATATATATGTATATATACATATATATGTGTGTGTGTGTGTATGTATGTATGTATGTATGTATATACACACACATGCAAATATATGTGTGTGTGTGTGTATATATATATATATACATATATATATACATATATATATATATATATATATAAAGTATATATATATGCTTTATTTCCCTCCAAAAAGGATGTGAATTCACTTTTACTAAATTTAGAGGTACAAAAACAACACCTACAAGATAAAATATAAAAATAACAGTTAAACAGTTCTGAAAGAATTTGTGACTAAGAAAAACACTAACTTTAAGCTTTCTAGCAGCCAGTACAAAGAAGGAATGAGTTCTATAGCTCTCATATTTTTGTAGAAAGAATGTAAAATTAGAGAAAAGTTTTACCTAGTTCTAAGCTCTGAAGATAATTTGTCGTGTGAGGTTTTATAAGCAAATGAAATTATTATTGAAATTATCAGAGCTAAAATGATAGTTTGGGATCTTTTTTGTTTAACACTGAAATATTTATTAATATTGGTATTTTTTAAGTTCAGAATTCATAAAGCAAAAAATCAGTAAAAACAACATTTAATATATTTCAAATTGTAAAATGTCTAAATATATTACAAAATATCAAGAAATATCATTTGTAAAAATGAATGTTGCTATAATCCAAAAGAGAGATAATGAGTGTTGGCAAGGATATGGAGAAATTGAAACCCTCATACATTGCTGGCAGGGATATAAAATGGGGCAGCCACTTTAGAAAAATGTCAGTTCCTCAAAAGGCTAAATATAGTTACCATATGACCCAGCAATTCCACTCCTACATGTATAGCCAAGAGGAATGAAAATCTAAGTCCACATAAAAACTTGTACATGAATGTTTATAGCACCATTATTCGTAATAGCCAAAAAGTGGAAACAACCTAAATGTCCATCAACTGATGAATGAATAAATAGAATATAGTATATCTAAACAATGGAATATTATTCAGCAACAGAAATAAATGACATACTGATATATCCTATGACATAGATGACCCTTGAAAATAATGTCCTAAGCAAAAGAAGTCAGTCACAAAATACCACATATTGCATAATTCCATTTATATAAAATGTCCAGAACAGGCAAATGTATAGTTGCTTGTAGCTGACAGGGCCAGGAGTAGGGGGGTGGGTGATGGGGAGTAACTGCAAAGGGTACAGGGTTTCCTTTTGGGATAATGAAAATGTTCTAAAATTGATTGCAGTGATGGTTGCACAACTCTATGAATATATTAAAAATCATCAAATTGTACACTTTAAATGGGTTAATCATATGTTATATGATTCATACCTTAATAATGTTGTTATTTAAAAATAATTCTATGCCTAGCAAAATAATGCTTAAGAAATGAAGGCTCTACAAAAAAAAAAAAAAAAAAGACATGTCCACAGTAGGAAAAAGCCTTAGATAAATAATCGCTATCAGACTTGCCTTATAAGAAATAAAAGGAAGTTTGTCAGGTTGAAGAGAAATTGTAATTAAAACATGAGTAAAAGTAATTACATAGGAAAACATAAAATACAATATAAATATATTTTTCTTTCCTTATCACAACTGATTTAAAAGATATCTGCATAAAACAATAATTATTAGAACATTGTTAAGTTTAGAATACATAAAGAGATACTGTCTATGATAATAATAGCACAAAGGAGGAGAGAGCAAGCAAAGCTATGTTGGAACAATTTCTGTATACTACTGGAAATGTTAGCATTAATGTGAAATATATTGTTTAAAGATGTAGATCGTAATCCCCAGAGCAACCACTAAGAAAATAATTCAACAAATAGAGTAAAAAAGGGAATTAAAATGGTACACTAAAAAATATCTATTTAATGCAAAAGTAGGCAGTAAAGAAGAAATAGAGAAGAAAAAGTACGTGAGACATACATATAGAAAATAGCAAAGTAGTGGTTATAAGTAATTATATTATAATCAATAATTATATTAGATGTAAATGAAACAAGCACTACAATTAAAAAAGAGATTATCACACTACATTAAAAAACTGGCTCTAACTGTAGGCTGTCTAGGACATATACGCTTAGATTCAAGACACCAAAAGTTTGAAAGGATGGAAATGATATACTATGCACACATTAACCACAAGAGCTGGAGTGGCTCTCCCAATGCATTACTTTTCTATTGTTGTGCAACAAATTGCCACAAATTTAATAGCTTAAAACAATACCCATTTACTAGCTCACGGTTCTATAGGTCACAAGAACAGGCAGGTTCTCTCTTAAGGTCTTGGAAAGCCAAAATCAAGGTGTTAGCCAAGCTGGCTTCTAATCCAAAAGCTCTAGGGAAGATCAGCTTCCAGAATAATAATAATCTGCTTCGAAGTTCAAAGAATCTGCTTCCGAGTTCAGGTTGTTATAAAGTGTGTTAGAAATATTCTCACGTAGTGACATCAGAACCTTGGGGGAGTGAGAGACATCCCCAGATCTCTCCCCTTGAAACAACAATAAGCTGAACATCTAAAACTCAACATAAAACACCCAAACTGACACCAGCAGGTCTGAGCATGAGATCTGCGCATAAGGGTTACCACAGGTCAGAATCCCCAGTGTTGGGCAGTGGACTGGGAAAGATAAAGAAGCTGCCTCTTGCAGCCGCAGGAGCTCCTTGTAGGAGGAGGGGAAGGGAAGAAGATGCAGTGAATTCACGGAACAGCCCTCCCTGAGAGTGCTGTGAGCTCCATGTGGCTGGCGGCAGTGCCCAGTCATCAGGACAGAAGGCAGACAAATGGGGACGCCAGAAAAGTGGGGATGGCAGATAAACAACAGTTGATTTTTGCCAGCCACAGTTGCAAAACAGAGGCTGAACTGTAGCCCACAACCCACAACCCAGAGGGACCCTCCCCCAATACCCTCCAAGACAGAATGCCCCGGAACCCCAGGAGAATCTGAGCAAACGCTACCGAAACTGTTGCTAACATTGACAGGAACTGAGACTGAGGGTAGCCAGCATGACTAAACATCTATAAGGGAAAAAAAAAAGACGTTATTAAGACTTTATATAAAGCAGATATCCAAAAGGCTTAGACGCCACCTACTGGAAACCAAAAGAAAAGCACCTTCTTAGCAACAGGCTAGGGACCAATATATAATAAATCTTCTTACTGGGGGGGAAAAAAAAAAGCAAAGCACACTTCCATTAATGCCCAGGAAGAGAAATAGTCTATTAAACACTGTGAACAACCAAGGTGACAAGACATCTCTGGAAGAAAGAGAAAAATCTCCAGAAAATAAGCTTACAGACATAGAAATATGCGACATAAATGACAGAGAATTCAGGATGGTAATTCTGAAAAAATTCAATGAGATCCGAAACGAGTCATATCAACAATTTCAGGAATTGAAAAAACAACTAGATGAGCAGAATGTGTTCTTTAGCAAGGAGACTGAAACCCTCGAAAAGAACCGAATAGAACTTCTGGAGATAAAGAACACACTGCAAGAGTTGAAAAATGAAATAACAAGCTTGAGAAATAGAGTCGACCAAATGGAGGAAAGGATCAGTGATATCAATGACAGAAACCTAGAAATAAATCAGAAGGAAGAAAAGAGAAACTGAAGAATGAAAAGTAATGAAGGAGAAACACAAGAACTAGCTGATACAATAAAGAAACAAGAATAATGGGCATTCTCAAAGGGGAGGAAAAGGAGCAGGGATTAGAAAGCATTTTCAGACAAATAGTCGATGAGAATTTCCAAAATCTAAGGAATGAACTGGAGCTTGAAATTCAAGAAGTCGACAGACCACCCAGTTATCTCAACCCAAAAAGGCCTTCTCCAAGACACATAGCATTAAAATGATCAAAAATCAATGACAAAGATAGAATTCTCAGGGCAGTCAGGGAAAAAGAAGATGGTAACCTATAAATGAAAACCCATTAGATTATAGTCAGACTTTTTAGCACAAACCTTACAAGCAAGAAAGAAGTGGAATCAAATATTCAAACTATTAAATGAAAGGACTACCAGCCAAGACTAATGTATCCAGCAAAGTTCTCATTTAGATATGAAGGAGAAATAAAGACCTTTCCAGACATACAAAAATTGAGAGAATTCTCCACTATGAGGACTGCACTACAGGAAATACTAGAAGTAATCAGCTCACCTAAAATAAAATGACAAAAAAAAATACATAATTAGGAGCAAGGAAGGCAGCAAGCAGATAGAAGCAGAGGAGTGCAACCCTTATTAAGAACAGGGCATTATAAGCTTAAACAATAAGAAGAGATTTGCTATTGCAAGAGAGTAATGAATGTTCAGAATACCTAGAGACAAAATAAGATGACAATAACAGAAAAGGGAAGGACTCAAAGATCCAAATTCACAAAGGGAAATGGAGATAAGGCACAAGCAGAAAAAAATGAACTACTATATATATATAACTATCATCTACATATTCTTAATGGTAACCACACACTAAAGATTCAGAACTGAAGTATACAAGATAAAACAAGAAGGATCAGAAGGAAAACCCACAAAAGCCAACTCAAATAAAGAAAACAAAAACACAAGGACAAGGAAGCAATGGAAACACCGAGCTACCAGAAAGCAAAAGATAAAATGGCTATAAGAAGACCTCGTATTTCAATAATCCCCCTAAATGTAAATGGACTGAACTCACCAATAAAAAGGTACAAAGTTGCAGTTTGGATATAAAAACAAAACTCAAACATATGCTGCCTCCAGGAGACACATCTCAGCTCCAAAGACAAATATAGACTCCAAGTGAGAGGGTGCAAAGTGATATTTCAAGCAAATGGCATTCTGAGAAAAGCGGGAGTAGCAATACTAATATCAGACAAAACAGACTTCAAAAATAAAAAAAATGTAAAGAAAGATACTGAGGGACACTTCATAATGATAAAGGGAATCATGCATCAAAAAGACATAACACTTATTAATATCGATGCTCCCAATCAGGGAGCCCTGAAATATGTAAAGCAATTACTAAAGGAACTAAAGGGAGAAACAGACCAAAACACCATCATAGTAAGGGACCTAAATACCTCACTGTCAAATATGGACAGATCATCCAAACAGAAAAACAATAAGAAAATCACATCTTTAAAAAACACATTAGACCAACTGGACATAATTGACATTTACAGAGCCTTTCATCCCAAAACAGCTGCTTATACATTCTTCTCTAGTGCACATGGAACATTCTCAAGAATCAACCACATACTGGGACACAGAGATAGCCTCAACAAATATAAGAGGGTTGAAATCATACCAACTATATTCTCTGATCATAATGCTTTGAAACTAGAGATCAGTTGTAAAAAGAAATCAGGAAGAACCACAAATAAATGGAGATAAAAAAATACTACTGAAGAATAACTGGGTCAGAGAAGAAATAAAAAGGAAGATCAAGAGGTACATAGAAACAAATGAGAATGATAGTACAACATATCAACACTTTTGGGACATGGCAAAAGCAATCATAAAAGGAAAGTTCATATTATAGATCTATCTACAAAAACAAAAATGAGCCCAAATAAATGACCTAATATTTCATCTTAAAAAATAAATTGGAAAAGGAAGAACAAATAAAGTCTAAAGTCAGCAGACGGAAAGAAATAATCAAAATTAGAGCAGAAATAAATGAAATTGAAAACAAGAAAATATAAAAAAAATAAATGGAACAAAGAGTTGTTTCTTTGAAAAGGTTAATAAAATTGACAAACCTCTGGTTAGATCCACTAAAAAAAAAAGAGAAAGGATACAAATAAACAAAATCAGGGATGAAAAGGTGGAAATGATGACAGACACTGCAGAAATACAAAGGATCATACAAGAATACTAAGAAAAAGTATAGAACACCAAATTTAATAACCTAGAAGAAATGGACCAGTACTTAGAAAAATACAACCTTACTAGACTGAATCAAGAAGAACTGGAAAATCTAAATAGAATGATCAGCAATATGGAAATTGAAACAATCATCAAAAACCTACCAAAAAGTAACAGTCCAGGACCAGATGGCTTCACCAGTGAATTCTATCAAACATTCAGAGAAGATTTAAAACCTATTTTCCTCAAACTCTTCCAAAAAAATCGAAGAGGAGGCAATATTTCCTAACTCATTTTATGAGGCCAATATTATCTTGGTACCAAAACCCAGTAAAGAGAACACAAAAAAGGAAAACTACAGACCAATTTCTCTTATGAACACTGATGCAAAAATCCTAAATAAGATACTAGTGAACCAAATACAGCAACATATTTAAAAAATGATACACCACGATCAAATGGGCTTCATTTCAGAGGCATAGGGATGATTCGACATACACAAATCGATTAATGTGATACACCACATAAACAAATTAAAAAATAAGAATCATATGACCATATCAATAAATGCAGAAAAAGCCTTCGACAAGATACAGCATTCATTTATGATCAAAACACTTAACAAAATCAGTATAGAAGGAAAGTATCTTAACATAATATAGGCTATATATGAAAACCCCTCGGCTGACATTATACTTAATGGTGAAAAACTAAAAACCTTCTCTCTAAGATCAGGAACAAGACAAGGCTGTCCACTATCGCCACTGTTATTCAATATAACATTGGAGGTCCTATGTGAGTGCAATCAGGCAACAGAAAGATATGAAAGGCATCCAAATAGCAAACGAAGAAGTCAAACTGTCATTATTTGCGGATAACATGATTCTCTACATAGAAAACCCTAAAGACTCCACAAGAACACTACTAGAAACAACAAGCAAAAACAGTAAAGTTTCTGGATACAAAATCAATGTTCAAAAATCCATAGCATTCCTATACTCTAATAACGAAGTGTCAGAAAAAGAAGTGGAAAAAAATGGTTCCTTTCGCAATTGCAAGAAAAAGAATAAAACACCTAGGAATAAATCTAACGAAACATGTGAAAGACCTATATAATGAAAACTATAAGACCATATTAAAAGAAATTGAAGAAGATACAAAGAAATGGAAAGATATTCCGTGTTCTTGGATTGCCAGAATTAACATAGTTTAAATGACTTTATTACCTAAAGCATTATACAGATTTAATGCAATCTCCATCCAAATCCCATCGGCTTTTTTTAAAGAAATAGAACAAAAAAAAATCATTAGATTCGTATGGAATCACAAAAGACCCCAAATCGCCAAAGCCATCCTGAGAAAAAAGAATGAGGCTGGAGGAGAGAGAAAAAATGGCATAGATTATAGAGGCTCTCGTCATCCCTCTTGCAACTAAATCATAATCATGACAGAAAGAAGGAGCAAACAGCAAGGAAAATCACCTGGATCTAGATGAACAAGCCCTACAACTAAAGAGAGAAATAAGAAATTGCCCTGCAACAGGAGGAGGCAGGACAGGGCAAGGACGCAAGGCTGCCCAGTCCCGAGTGGCTGAGTGGGACAGAGGCCATATCAGCAGCAGCAGCTGGAAGCTGCAAACACCTCTTAAAGGGACTGTGTCCACAAGAGGATCTGTACAGTGACGGACCTGCTCGCTCTGAGCACCAGCGTCTGGTTGGCTGTGCAGGGGGCACCAGGGACTTACAGGGGGACACTGAGGTGTAGGAGTGAGGGCCAGAGGCGAGATTCACTTTGTACAGAAGCGCTGGCAGTATCCATTGTTCCTCCCCCTCCAGGTGCTCGTACTCAGCGCTGCCATAGCTGAGATGTCATCAAACTGGATAACAGAGGTCACTCCGCACAGAGGATTCCCTGAAACTCCAACTCCCCCAACTCACGGTCACACCCAAGCCACATCAAAACGTGTCCTTGCTTCATCGGGTTCCTCTTGCTAAGTAGTGCCTAGACTCACACTGTTGTCAGCTGACTGTGGTTTCCAGTGTGCTCTTTTGAGGCAACTATAAGCACAGCATCTGCGGATTGCTTGCTGAATCTTAACAGGTGGCTCCGGAGGGGTAGAGGCTTGGGCTAAGTTTGGCCTACAGCTGAATCCCTCTCAGGACTGTGCCACTGGACACCTAATTCATAAAGCCTCATTAATAAGACCAGAAGACTTAAGAGCTTTGCTTAGTACATAGAAACAGACATGGAAATGTAGCCAAAATGGGAAGACAAAAAAGCAGAAACCATATGAGAGAACAGAACAGAGATCCAGGAATAATTGAGTCAAACAATCTAACAGATGCAGAGTTCAAAGCACTGGTTATAAAGATGCTCAATGAACTTAGGAGAAGTGTAGATAAATTCAGTGAGAATTTTAACAAAGAAATTTTTTTAAAAAACATACAAGTGAAAATGGAAATTATAAAAGGGAACCAAAAAAAACATAAAAATGAAAATGGAAATTATAAAAGGGAACCAGTCGGAAATGAAGAACACATTATCTGAAATGAGAAGTATATTAAATGGAATAAACAGAGTGAATAAAGAGGATCGAATAACCTATACAGAGGATGGGGAAGCCAAGGACACGCAATCAGAATGGCAAGGAAAAAAAGAAGCCAAAACTATAATAATAACTTAAGGAGCCTATGAGACACTATTAAATGTAAAAATATCTGTGTCATATGGATACCAGAAGGCAAACAAGACATTGAAGAGCTATTTGAAGAAATAATGATGGAAAACTTCCCTAACCTGGTGAAGGAAATAGACATAAAACCAGGAAGCTCAGAGAGTCCCCAAAAAGATGAACCCAAAGAGGCCCACACCAAGACACATCATAATTAAAATGCCAAGCTAAATACAAAGAGAGACTCTTAAAAGCAGCAAGAGAAAGCAGTTAGTTACCTACAAGGGAGCACCCATAAGACTGGCAACTGCTTTCTCAAAAGAAACCACACAGAACAGAAGGGCCTGGCATAAAATATCTGACGTGATGAAAACCCAGGATCTACAACCAAGAACACTTTATCCAGCAAAGCTATTATTTAGAATCGAAGGACAGATAAAGAGCTTCCCAGACAAAAATAATCTAAGGGAATTCATCAACACCAAGCCAGTATTACAGGAAATGTTGGAGGGACTTCTTTAAGAAGAAAAAACATGTATCTAAAACAGGGATAAAGAATGGTAATAACTACATTCTTATCAACAAGTACCTCAAATGGAAAAGAATTAAATGCTCTAATCAAAAGATAGAGTGGCTAAAAAAGAATAGATAAGAAAACAAGAACCCTACATATGCTGCCTATAAGAGACCCACTTCAGATTAAAAGACACACAGAGACTAAAAGGAAGGGGATGGAAAAAGATATTGCCTTGATGGGCCTAGAGGGTATTGTGCTGAATGAAATGGGTTGGATAGAGAAAGATAAATATCTCATGATTTCACGTACATCTGGAATCTAAAGAACAAAATCATCAACAACAACAAGAAAAGCAGAAATAAACTCATAGATACAGAGAATATTTTGAGGGCTACTAGATGGGAGTGGGGTTGGAGGTATGGCAAAAAAAGGCAAAGGGATTAAGAGAAACAAAGGGATAGTTGCAGAATAGACATAGAGATATAGAGTATAGCATGGGGAAGATGGTTAATAATGTAATAAATATGTAAGGGGGAAGGGGGCACTAGGTTTAGTGGGGTGATCACCTTGTGAGTTATGTGGATCTCTGATCACTGTGGTATACAACTGAAACTGTTATATTATTGTATGCTAACCATATTTGAAAAAACTCATTGAATTGTACAATGTAAATACAAGCAACTAATTGTCTATTATATTTCAATAAAGTCGGGAGGGAGGGGAAAGTACGAGGCTGGAGGCATCATTCTGCCCAACTTCAAACAATACCACAAAGCGACAATAATTAAAACAGCATGGTATTGACAGAAAAACAGACACACAGAGCAGTGGAACAGAATTGAGTCCAGGAGTAAACTCATATGTATATGGGCAAATAATTTTCAACAAAAGAGCCAAAAACACACGGTGGTGAAAGGAAAGCCTCTTCTATAAATGGTGCTGGGAAAACTGGAAAGCCACCTACAAAAGAATGAAATTAGACTGTTGTCTATCACCACACACCAAAATAAACTCAAAATGGATTAAGGACCTGAATATAAGACCTGAAACAATAAATTGCATAGAAGAAAACATAGAAACTAAACTCATAGACCTTGGTCTTAAAGAGGATATTATGAATTTGACCTCAAAGGCAAGAAAGTAAAAGCAAAAATAAATGAATAGGACTACATCAAACTAAAAAGCTTCTGCACAGCAAAAGAAACCATCAACAAGGTAAAGAGACAACCATCCAAAAGGGAGAAGATATTTGCAAGCAATGCCTCCAACAAAGGCCTAATATCCAAAATATACGAAGAACTCACACAACTTAATAACAACAACAACAACAAACAATCCAATTTTAAAAATGGGCAGAGGACCTGAAAAGACACTTCTCCCAAGAAGACATACAAATGGCCAACAAACATACGAAAAGATCCTCACCATTGCTAACTATTAGGGAAATGCAAATTGAAACCACAATGAGACACCATCTCACACCTCTTAGAATAGCTGTTATGAACAGGACAAGTAACAACAAGTGTTGGAGAGGATGTGGAGAAAAAGGAACCCCCATGCACTGCTGGTGGGACTGCAAATTGGTACAGCCACTATGGAAAACAGTATGGAGGTTCCTCAGAAAAACTAAGAATTGATCTACCATGTGATCCAGCAATCCTTCTACTGAGTATTTACCACAAAGGCTTGAAAACCCATATTCAAAAAGATATTTGCACACCGATGTTCATAGCAGCATTATTCACAGTGGCCAGGACATGGAGGCAACTGAAGTGTCCTACAATAGATGATTGGATAAAGAAGCTGTGGTACATATATGCAATGGAATGTTACCCAGCCATAAGAAGAGATGAAATACTGCCATCTGCAACAAGTGGGTAGACCTTGAGATAATCGTGCTAAGTGAAATAAGCCTGACAGAAAAAGTTGAAAACCAAATGATATCACTTATATATGGGATATAAACCTAAACGTAACAAATGAACAGGACAAACAGAGACTCATGGACATGGACAATAGACTAGTGGTTACCAGAGCATAGCGGGGGAGTGGGGAGCAGGAAGTCGATAAGGTAAAGGGGGGTCAAATATGTGGTGACAGAAAGAAATCTAACTATGGGTGGTGAACACAGAATGCAATATTTATTTATATATATAAATAAATATGTATCGATATATATACATATATGTATATATACATGTGTATATATAAATATATATATGCCTTAGTGTTAAATTATATACCTGAAACTTACTGGATTTCATTAATCAAGTCACCATAATAAACAAACAAACAAACAAACAAATAAATAAATAAATATTTTTTTAGTATTTAAAAAAAGGAATGAAGTTCGGATACATGCTATAACATGAATGAACCTTGAAAAATTATACTAAGTTAAAGAAGCCAATCACAAAATACCACATACTGTATAATTCCATTCCTGTGAAATGTCCAGAATAAACAAATCTATAGAGACAGAAAGTAATTAGTGGTTGTCTATAGCTGGGAAGGATTGGGAGGGTCCAGTATGTGTGTTTTTTCTTTAACACATCAAACAATTCCCCAAGTCTCAGCAGACACTGATCAGGTGGCCTACAAATTTAACTCAATTGTGACTACCTGGAGATAGTGTCAGATCTTGCAGGTTAAGGGCTCAGTCCTCCAAGACTGCCTCCACTTAAGATGCCAATAGCAAGTCCAGGTTGTCACCTGTGCTTCTGACTGACTGGCTATAAATCAGAGGTTCCCACAAACCCCTTCTTGGGTTCAATTAATTTATTAGGGTGGCTCACCAAATTCAGGAAACCAGTTTATATATTAGATTACCTGTTTATTAGAAAAGGATGTAACGGAAATAGCCAGATGGAAGAGATACATAAGGCAAGGTATAGTTTTTTATGGAGGCTTCATTACATAATCATGATTGATTAAATTATTGGCTATTGGTGATTTAACTCAATTTCCAGCCCCTCTCCCCTCCCAGAGGTGGGGGGGTGCTGAAAGTTCCAACCCATTAATCATGGTTATTTCCCTGGAAACCAGCCCCCACCCTTAGGTTATGTAGAGGCTTTCAAAAAGTCATCTCATTGACATAAACTCAGGTGTGGTTGAAAGGGGCTTGTTATAAATGATAAAAGTTAGTCCTATCAGTCAGAAAATTCCAAGGATGTTGGGAGCTTTGTGCCAAGACTCCAGGACAAAGATCAATATATATTCTATTATACCACAGGGGGTGATGGCTAAAAGGGTTTAAGGTTTGTTTGGGGGGTAATGAAACTGTTCTAAAATTTATTGTGGTGATGGTTGCACAACTGTGTAAATATACTAAAAACCATTGAATTATACACTTAAAAAAACAACAAAAGGACGGAACTGGTTCACTATACACAATAATGAATGAATCTCCAGTGAAAAAATCCAATTCCAAGAGGTTGCATCCTGTATGATTCTGTATGACAAAACTATAGAAACAGAGAACAGATTAGTGGTTGCCAGGAGTTAAGGAGGCAGGGGTGGGAGGGAAGTGGGTGTTCTACGAAAGGGCTGCATGACTGATCCTTGTGGTGATGGGAATTTTCTGCACCTTGACTGTATCAATATCAATATCCTGATTGTAATTTTAGAGTTTTGCAAGATGTTACCATTAGGGCAAACTGGGTAAAGGATACACAGTATCTCTCTGTATTACTTTTTATGATTTGTATGTGAATCTACAATTACCTCAAACTACAAAGTTTAATTTAGAAAAGAATAAAATGGCATAATCAATGTAAAAGCCCTGTCTTAGTCCATTGAGAATGCTATAACAAAATACCAAAACTAGGTGGCACATAAACAATGGAAACTTATTTCTCACAGTTCTAGAGGCTGGTAGTCCAAGATCAAGGTTCAAGCATAGTTTGGTGAGAGCTCTCTTCCTGATCCATAGCCAATGCCTTCTTGCTGTGTCCATACATTGCAGAAGGGGTAAAGAGAGCTCTCTGGGGTTCCTTGTACAGAGTACTAATCTCACTCATGAGGGTTCCACCCTCATGACCTAAGGCCCCACCTTCCAAAGGCCCCACCTTCTAGTACTATCACCTTGGAAATTAGAATTTCAACATGTGAATTTGAGATCCAGAACATCAACATTCAGACCATAGCAAACATATCATAAATTCTAAAATTAAGTGCAAATAATTATTATTATGCATCTTTTATGAGAATGAATAGCATGGAACTATTGTGACTTTATTCACTCATTAATTCGAAAAACACTTAGCAAGCCCTTACTATGTCGAAGCACTAGGTTATATGCTGCATAGCATACAACTTCATGAATTTATGGTAAAATCGCAGTTTTTGCCATGTTGCAAGTTTTGTCTGAGCCTGGGTCCTTTTTGTAAAATGCAAGTCAGTTGAAATATAAACATACTTTGGAGGAAAAACAATTTTTATTTACTGACAATCACTAATAGTTTTAATCAAAATCAAAAGTTCTTAATTATCTTTCATAACTCTTATACCCAACTATAAACTTAACATCCCCACCTAGGTATCTTGTTCTCAAGCCCCAAAAGTACTAAACTGAACTTTTGATCTCACTCTCCAAATCTGTTCCCTCCATCACTCATCTTCTGCAACTTATTAGTCTATTGCACTTGTTGAAGCCAGTAACATAGGCATAATCTCTCTCTTTCCCTTACTTCCCACAGTCCTCTGGTGGACCCATCAGTGACTATATCTCCACAGCTACCACCCTATTCCGAACTATACCATCTTTTGCTGTTACTAAACAATAGCTTCCACTCCTAAACCCTCCAATCCAGTCCCCACACAACAGTGAAAGTGATTTTTATTAAAATTTAGGTTATGTCACTCTCCTATATAACCCCGTTATCTGTGGCTATTTAATGTTAAGTATAATCCAAAATCTACTATGGCCTACAAAACCCCAAAAGACCCAAACCCTGCCCATCTCTCTGTCCTTCTGTTATACTTACCTTCTCGTTCACCACCATTCATCCACAGTGGCCTTTTAGTTGCTAAAATATAATAAGCTCTTTCCAATCCAGAGGGCCTGTGTATACATTGTTTCCTTTGCCCAGACCCCTTCCCAGTTCTCTGCAATGCTAGCTCCTTCTCCTCCTTTAGGTCTCAGTTGAAACAGTGTATTGACTATTCCATACCTCTACATAACAGGGAAATGGGGCAGCAACCTGATTAGAGCTGGGAAGGGGGGACACCTAGGGGACTTGTCCCAAAGCTGCATTTGCATAGCAAACGTGCTGTCTTTACTTAGATTAAATATAGATCAATAAAAATGTCAATGTTTTCTTAAAATGTTTTTATTCAAACTTTATGTAAGATATATAGGGATATCATCTGTCCATAAAAATACAATTTGAAGCCTTGGGGGAAGTGGTAAGAAATTCCAAAGAGCCTAGAGAAGTAGACAAGGACTAAAGAGGGTTTTTTAAATTTTTACCTTAAAAGCGATGTGAGACTATTTGCATCATTTCAGTAGGGGCACAACATGATCAGACTTACATGATTGGATAAAGAGAGACCAAAGACTGAAAAGCCTGTCAAAATAATTATTATACCTAACATTTATTGAGCATTTAATTGTGAAGGTATTATTCTAAGTGTTTTCCCTTTATTCTAATGCTTTAGGTATATTAATTCATTTAGTCCCCACAACTACCCAATGTATTATCACATGCATTGTAGAGATGAGGGGAAAAGGCACAGAGTAGTTAAGTGACTTACTCGAGAATTACAAAGCTAGTAAGCGGCAGAGATAATATTCAAACCCAGAGTCCAGTTCAAAACTCATGCTCTTTGTCAATATGTTTAATGCTTCCCATTTTCTCTAATAGATTAGGGCAATAACACAGACTTGAAATTGCAAGGGTCTGATACATGGTAAAAATGATGGAAAGCTGGAGAGATATGTGAGAGAGATTTGGGAAATAAAATTGAGAATGTGAGGGAACAACTGTGAAGCATAAGGGACAGAGGAATATAAAAAGACTCTCAAATTTTAATTTCACTAACTAGGTTGTTGATGGTGCCAGTAACAGAGATCTAAAAATACAGAACTCTGGTGGACAAGATAGAAATTATTGGACACTTCATGTTTGAGAAAAAGGTTGCCAGGAAGCAATCAGAGATACTAGTCTGGAGCTCGAAGAAGAGATCTGGGCTAGAGATGAAGATTTAGAGTTCTCATACAAATGTTAAAGGCTTAGGAAGAGCATGTAGAATAAACAAACAGGATTGAGAACAGAATCTGGGGGCATCATCATTTAGGAAGTATAGAAAAAGCAGCCAGCAGAGAAGACTCAGGAAGATGGTCATAAAGCTAAGATACCAGAAGAGAGTGGTGTCATGGAAGCCCAGGGTGGAGTTTCAACAAAGACAAAATTATCTTTAATCCCATTAGAAAATAGATTATGAAACCATGGAACATGTCTGTTTTGTTCACCAATGTATCTCCAGTGCTTAGAGGCCTGGCACATAGTTAATGGTCAAAAACTTTTCCTTAATATGAATAAGAAAACAAACCAACAATATCAAATACCAGACAAAGTTCTGAGAAGAAAGACTGAGAAGGGTCCATTTTATTTAGCAACCCTGGGTGTCACCAATGATCTTGTCCACAGCAGTTTTAAGTGTTATGGTGGGGCAAAAGTAAAATGGAAGAGGCTTAAAAGAATGTTTTTGTCCATTACTCTTTTACTTTTTTAATTTAAAAAAGGTTCTTAAAAGTTAATGGGAGTTGAGGAAGCTGCAGCCACTAACACAGCCCATTCTTGGATGAAACTGTTACATAGGTTAGGAGGAACCTAGAGCTGCAAGGATAAGGGGCAACAAGATGAAAGGGGATTTTTCCTTAAGAAGGAAACTTGCTTTGTTCACTGTTGAATCACCGGGGCCTAGCGCAATGCTGGCTGGCCACTTCATGGGCCTTCATGAAGCCTCGAGTAGGCCGGTGGCGGGCTCGCAGGACGCTGTCCAACACTGGCGGGCTCTGGAGCCTTTCCTTTTGGATCAGGCAAAGATCACGCAGCACCCTCGCCCTAAGCTCACCCACCTTGGGCTGCTTTGATATGAAGGCCCCAGAGGACAGTCCGGCTCACCACATAGTAGGGGTGGGTGGGGCAGGCAAAGCTCCGCCCGCTGACAGGCTTTAAACTCCAGGCTCCCCGGTTCCTGCAGGCCCCTCCCGAAGTGTCTCCGGTTCCTCACATGATTGGGGCGAGCCGGAAGTGACGCGACTTGTCGCGCGTGATTGGCGGAAGCACAAATTGCTTTGCGGCCTGCACGGAAATTGCCCTCTTTTCGGCTTCCGCTCCTGGTCCATGTGAGAGACAGGCTGCTGAGATGAGCATGATGTGGGCAGCGGAGAGGTGAGGGGTAAAGATGGGTGGAGTGGTCTGGGTCTCGTTGGGGGCTGGGTTCCCTGGATTTTGAGACGTGGAAGCCGCTTTTTAACAGATGACACTTGTTCCCTTCCAAAGACCTCGCCATTCGTTACAGTTTCCGCGATCTATCTTTTAAAATCCTTTTAATTTAATTCGCCCCCTTGGCTCTCCAGCTCTGTAGACTCATCCTTGTGGTCCTGATGTGGCTTCTTCCTCTGCAGCTAAGTTAATATGTTGCACTGCTCTCGTCACGTGACTCCTTTTTCTGCCGCGGCTGCGGCGCATTTCAGCGCTCCGCTCAGGCAGTGCCTGCGCTGTAAACTCCCTTGTCTTGGAAACCTTTGGAGTCATCCACGTTTTCTCCTCTGATGTTTCATTACCCCCACCCCTGCCCAGGGAATTAAATATAATCCGTTTAGAACTGTTTGCTTGCAAAGACTGCTATATACTGTTAGATAATAGACTCCATAATTTGTTTCAGAGTACCAATACTCCTTAGTTAAGCACCTACTTTACACAGGTAAAATGGTTTACTCAGCTGCTTTTGTCCAATTTCGTTTCCTCATTCCCGGGAACAAATGATCAAGATGTCACTTTGAGTAAGCTGCACCTATAAAGGTGTCTTTCGTGTGGAGGATTCTTAGAAATGTTAATGGTGAGACTGCCTTGCCTCAAACGACAGCAACAGCGTCTTCTGCCACCGTACCTAGGATCTCCCTACGTAGGGTCTTACATTTTTACAGCCTCCCAGAGGTCAGTGGGCAATGCAGTGCCAGTCACTGAAGAGTTAAATCTTTCATGCAGTTCTGTGTGTTCTGTATGAGTATCACCAACCACTGTTCACCTATTGGAGGTGATGTCTGACAGGCAGTCTAAATTTAATGTCTTGACAAATTTCCAAAGATGTCCACACTGCTTCGTTTGTAGCTCCAGGGGCTATTCTTTGCTGAGAAATGAAGTTATGTTTTAGTTTGTTTAGTTATTTCAAGTGATAATATTTCTCATATCTCTTTTTTCCCCCCTCTTGAATCCCCCCTTCCAACCCTGACCTATGGTTGTTGCCATCTCCCCTTAAGAACTGGATCTCTGAAGGTGGGGCGTCTCCCACATGCTCATGGTGTGCACCCCGGGGCCTGGCGCCCCTGGGGTCTGGTACCCGCGGCACTCGGGGGGCCTGGCACACCCAGGGCATGGTCCGTGGCTCCATCTGGGCCGCGAACCCAGGACCTTCTGCGTGTAAAGCAGACGTGCTAACCACTACACTATGGAGCCACCCCTCATATCTCTTTTAACAGCCTTCAAGCTTTAAGCGAACAGAAAGAACTAGAGGATTTACCAAAAGACTACCCCTCAAACACCAGTGAAGATGAGGTGGGTGACAACTGCTAAACTGCCTTCTGCCTTCTCCACTTTCCTTCTGCCTCAAAATTAGGGTAGCCAGCACATTCCTGGAAAGTGAAGGGGCGGCAACATTGTTTATTGTTTGTTCAGGTCTCGCAAATAAATTACCAAGTTATTTAGTGTTTCACGTATAAGATATTAAGTGCTATGGGAGTTTGAAGACTGTATAAAATACAGTCACTGTCCTCAAGTTGATTAAGTATAATTGAGTATGTGGACCAAAACATATGGTCCTCATTAAACAATTTCCCTATTTCCCAGATTTGGATTTCCGTAGAAAGTTATTTAAGTGTCTGACTAAAATAGACATAATTAAGCTGTGTCTCCAACAGATGCCATAAGAATTCCAACTCTTTATTCTCTTGACAAAACTACTTAGATTTTTTTTTTTAATGTGAGAGTTTCTGTGTCGGATCACACTATATGTTCCATACAGAAACATCATTTCCATAGCACTTTTCCCCAAACAAGTTAAGGCAGAGGCATAACATTAGCTCCCAGTTACTAAGGCTCTATAAGGAGGGACTTTGGTTTTTGAAGCACTTCTTTCAGACCCGCACACCAGACCTCATCTGATTCCCCAGTTCTCCATTGACCAAAAGAATAAGAGATTTTACATCTTCAATTTCCACACTGTCTTTTCCCTCCCCTCATTATTCTGATGATTTTTCCTTTTCTGTGTCTAGGGGGAAAGTAATGGAGAGAGAAAACATCAAAAGCTTCTGGAAGCAATCAGTTCCCTTGATGGAAAGAATAGGTAACATTCCCACCAGGTTGGACAGGTTATAACTAGCTGATTCCATGAGATTTATCTGCAGCTAACATTTATCGAGACAATAAACACACAAGTGTCACCATCATTATTAAGAGCATACTTTGGAGACAGACAAATTTTTTATCCCCTCTGTACCTCAGTTTCTTCAGCTAGAAAATAAGATTAATCATAGTACGTACCTCATAGGGTTGTTGCGACATTTAAATGAGGTAATAAATGTAAAGATCTTAAACCAATGCCCAACATATAGTAAATATTATGTAATTGTTAGCTGTTATTGTTAGACCTTTGTGCATTTGAATTCTTACTTAATCCACAGTACAGTATTGAAGCATTGAGTAGACATTACTTATCTCCATTAGAGAAGTTAAATGGCTTGCCCCACACTCACTCTGCTCATACGTGGAAGATCCAGGACTTAAATCCAGGTACATTAGAATCCAAGTCCAATACCTTTTCTACTATGCCTACCTGGCATTGCCTTGTGTTTTTGAGGGGCTGAGTTTACATTAAGAGATGGTTAGCCTACCAAATCCAGGTTAGAAACAGATTTCCTGGTTGCTTTGTGACAAAACCTGACTCTAGAAGAGAAATACGTGAAACCAAAGCCTTGTCTGAAGAAAGAAGTGTTTGTTTCCCAGCAAAATGTGTCCATTCCTACTATATTCTGTTTTGCCTAAATTTCAGGAAGAAATTGGCTGAGAGATCTGAGGCTAGTCTGAAAGTGTCAGAGTTCACTGTCAGTTCTGAAGGTAAGTTAACAAAGGAAGCTATCTGCATGAAGCTTGTGGCATTCCCAAAATATAATGGTCACTTCACCCTCCTCCCAGTAACTGTTTTATGGATCATGCCATAAATATTCACCTGTAAGTAGATGAAGAATGGTAGTCAGATGCCTTTAAGTTTCTTCCATTTCTAGAAAAAGCCTAGAAGTCCATGGCCAATGTCTCCCACTGAGCTTGATGAGCTACTTCTAGGATAGAGGGACATGAATGAAGACAGCTGCCATTAACTAGTTTAGCCATGTTCGTGATTTCATTTTTATTTCAGTTCTCACAGCACTTTGAGTTCAGACAGGCAGATAGTCCCTCCCACTGGAGCTCAGAGAAGTCCAGTTACTCAAGGATTTTAACCTGATACCAAGTCTAGATTCCAAATCTTTTTCACCATATTCACAACTTTGGTGACTTGAATGAATTGTACTCTTCTAGTAACCACTAACTAATCTCCTAGAACAAGTAACAATATATCCTTCTAAACTTATTAATTTAACTTCTATTATGTATCTACTATGCTTCTACTATGTATCAGTTTCAAGAACAGTTTCGATACTGAGCTATAGGAAAGAATAAGATACTGTGATCTCCTGGGGCTTACATTCTAGTGGGGGGAGACAATGAGAATTAAAACGGTGATGCAGTAAAGTGACCAAGTTGCTGCTTTAGTTTGGCTGGTAATTAAAGGTCTGTAAAGAGGCAAAATTTAAGCTGAGATCTGAATGACAAGAAAAATCAATCATGCAAGATAGAGGAAAGCATTCCAGAGGAGGGGGCAGCTAGTGCAAAGCCTCTAAAGAAGAAACAGGCTCAGCATGTTTGAAGAGTAGGAAAAAGGCCAGTGTGACTGGAGCATAGTGGAGATGGAGGTGCTATGAGGTCGGGGAGACAGACCAAGATCCCATATGGGGACCAGATCCCATAGGGCTATGTCCTTTAAATCGATGTAGTCAGCTTGGTTTTTGCATTTTTGCCTTCAACCAACCATGGATCGAAAATACTCAACAACAACAACTACAAAACGCAGAAAGTTCCAAAAAGCAAAACTTGAATTTTCCACACACTGAGCACTAGGCTGAATCCACGCAAATGAAGTGATGTGTAGGCCTACCCTGCTGTAGCCTATATGCAAATATAGGTTACGTGCAAACACTATACCATCTTACATAAGGAACTTGAACATCCTTGGATTTTGGAATCCACAAGGGGTCTTGGAACCAATCCCCCATGGATACCAAGAGATAACTGTAATTCCAAGTGTAATGGGGAACCACTGGAGGATTTTCAGCAGGATCATGTTATGCCGTAATTTACATTTTCAAAATATCACTTTGGCTGCTATGTGAAGAATGAATTGCAATGGGGCAAGAGTGGAAGAAAGATTGAGAGAAAAGCAAATGACTTTTTTAAATAAATAATTGTCTTCTGTCTTCTGTCCTCCAACAAGTGTGACAATGTAGGAAAGTGATGGTGTCACAATGGCTGGCTATTGAAGTAAGAGAATTAATTCCTGCTTTCCTGCACACTTGCCTGACTGCCAACATTCTCTGCTTAGGCATCTCCCTATGTGATATTGAGATTTTGCCTCACTTGTCATTCTGACAAGAAAGTTTGGCCTTTCTACAGGATCAGGAGAAAAACTAGTCCTTTCAGATCTGCTTGAGCCCGTTAAAACTTCATCCTCATTGGCCATTGTGAAAAAGCAACTGCATAGAGTCAAATCAAAGAAGACTGTGGAGTTACCCCTTAACAAAGAAGAGGTTGAGCGGGTGAGTTATAGAGAAAGTAGTCCATTAAGGGCAAGAAATTGAACTGACAAAGAAACAGGATAAGAAGAGAAGGAGGGGGAAAGCCTGAAAAATGGGAGGAGTAAGTTGTGATTGCCTCACCATGGAAAAGATTAAAACTAATCTTGGGGAAAGTGCAGTCCTGAGAAGTAAGCAAGAGATAATCTTTAGCATTCGGATTCTTTCTTGGGCTAAAAACATTGCTTCCTTATTTCCTGCTAGTCCTTTGAGTTTGATGCCTAATTTCGTGGCTCTTTCCTTTTGTGTACCTTGCCTGTTTAAGATCCACAGAGAAGTGGCGTTCAGTAAAACCTCACAGGCCCTCTCCAAATGGGATCCCATTGTTCTGAAGAACCGGCAAGCAGAGCAGCTGGTTTTTCCCCTGAGGAAGGAGCAGTCAGCCTTTGCTCCCATTGAACATGTGCTCAGCGGCTGGAAGGTAAGTGCACTAGGAGAAAACTGCCCCTTGGAAGGTGAGATTGCACAGTGTGGAGATAGCAGGGTCTGCAGTTGATTTGGTTGGATGCGTTAAACTGAAATAAATTTTAGCTGCAGTCGTTATAATTTATCAGTCAGGGAGAGAAGGAGGGTGGCAAGATTCATTGTCAGTCATGCAGTAGCCAACCAGGCTCTAGTCATCCTTCATTAGTACATGGTTATTTCTGTGTTTTTGTGTTAAAGCATCTGATTGCCAGTAGATAGGGAACATAATGATGTTTTCTTTTTCACACCCCAGTTTTTTAAAAGCTTTTAAAGCCACATTCTGATCTGGAGAAAATCAGGAACTCGGCAACATTACTGGTGCCTTAGTAAGGATTTATGAGCAGTAGAATCAAAGTTTGCTTGTAAAGAAATACTACATTAAAATATAACATATTGTTGATAATGACTGGAATCTTAGCAAGTAATTCATTATGACTGAGCTGCAGAAAATAAATAAGATACTTTAGAGCTGGGTTTCCCAAACACTGATCCTGGCAAATTTTTCATCTGTCTGAAGCAAAAGAATGATTGTGAGTATGATGGGTATAAGGCTGCCAGCTCTTCTTTATTATGAGGTTATTCTTTCCACTTTAATAGTGTTTAAATAGCTTTTCTTTTATGAAATGATGGTGGTACCAAAGTACGGGATTGAGGGTAGAACGATAGTTATGCCCTTGGCTAAATTAGAAGTTGATATTCCTACATCAGCCCCTAAAGTCTCAATTTTTTTTTTAAGTCTGTGAATGACTGCTTCAGAACAGCTAGCCTTTCTTTTCCAATACACTATTGGTTATAGAGTCTGTAATGGGATGTTCTGTCTTAAGTAGAAAAATAGGCAAGAACACCAGTTCCCAAACCATGGATAGATGGCCCTCTTTATGCTTTTCTCCTGCTTTATAAAAATCCAGGAATGATAAGTGTCCTGTGTGTCAGGGACTTGAAATAATTAAAGCTAATCAAAATAAACATGTTTTGTTGCCATAGCTAGAAATTGAGCAAGTGGTTGCTTATTGCGGGGATAAGCTCTGTTTCTGCCATTCTCTTTCTAGGATGCTTCCTTTTCCACATGAAAATGAGATCAGGTTTAAAGTGTGGCTGCAGGATGGAAGGGAGACTTTAGGAAAAAAATTTAAGAGGTAATACAACTTGTAGGATTCAAAAATAAGAGTATAGAAGATATCTAGTGAAAAGTCTGACCCTACCCCTGTTCCCCATCTGCTCATTTTTACCCCATACTCACCCAGAAGTAGCCACTTCTATAAGTTTTTTGTTATTGTTAACTTAAGAGTTTTACTGATATATTCATGTTTACCTTGTATTTATCAAAAATAGTCATGAGCTACTACACACTCTTCTGCACCTTGCTTTTTCCAAATGACAATGTAATTTTGGAGAGCACAGGAAAATGCCAAGCTGGGTATTAAAGGTGAGATGGTAGGGGAAGAGGTTGCATTAAGAATGGCACAACCTCTACTCTCCAGGAACTCCTCATGCAGGACAGAGTGGCCCAGAGGCTATACATTGAATCTACTGGACCATTCATGCTAAGATTCATTTAAGAGAAATTATGCCAGTGTGGCACAGAGAAATAAGAAAATGCTTAGGTCAGAGAGTTCTTTCTGGCTAGCAACTCACAGTTCTCTTCTTACAACTTAAAGAGTGCAAAGTACCGAGGACTAGTAATATACTAGTATTTCTGGAGATTAAGAATCCAAAAAGCTTCCTAAAGTTCCATTGGACTCTAGCAGAGAAGAATTAAATGGGATAATGCATGCAAAAGCATTTGTAAACTGCAAAGTGCTAGTAATGATGTAGGGTAAATTTTCCCATCCCCTCTCTCCTTCCCTCCACTAGCAGCCTACACTAGCATTTCCCAAAGTGTTTGCCTCAAAACTATAGTTTTTCACTATGCCGTCAAAATAGACGGTGGTAGGGTCCCATTACTAGAAAATGCTGCCTGCCCCTACTGGAGATTGGCATTTCACAATATATACTAACTAGCCTTTTAAGGGCTATGAAAAGATAGTAAAGAAACCTCTTTGACTTACTCTAACCCAGAGTGTACAAACTGATGTTATTAAAAATCAAATAAATCAAATTTTTTTAACTTTTTTTTAAAAATGAAGTAAATCTTGTTAGCTGATGGGGAACATGCTTTGGGAAGAGCTGGTCTCTACTGCTATCTGCGTTCTTTCACTCTTTCCCCTTCTGCCCTACTGAAACTTCTCTCAAAGGCCGTTAGTGAGGGTCCTCCCAGTTACCGCATCCCAAGCATCAGACTTTTCTTAGTTCATTTTATTCTTGCTCTGTAAATTCTGTGACATTTGACTATCACCTATATATTCTACAGTTCACTCTCAAACCCTTCTGAGCTCCAGTCCCAGATGACATATAACTAGCAGGCCTTGCCTGGGTCTCCACTATGTACTTTAAACTTCATACACAACAAAGTAAGCCTGGAATTTTCCTTCCCAGACTTCCAAACTCTGTACCACTACCTTCATTCTATAACTCAGTCAACAACATAACTCCATACCCCAATCACTTAGGTTGGAAACCTCAGCCATCTGATTTCTCCTTCTCCTGTTAACTGCCACCCCTTCCCAGCCAGACAGTGGGCTAGTTTGTAAATTTTTTCCATGTAATAGCTTTCAGATCCCTAGTTCCTCTTCTTTTCATGTTCACCTTTCATTTGGTACTTTATTTACATATATCCCCTTACACAATCACCGGGATTTTCTTTCTGAAACATAAAACTCACTCTTCTGCTTAAAATCTTTCAAAAGGTGCTCCACTTAGAGAGTGACGCAGAAGCACCTAGCATTTTAGCTGCACTGGACAACACACTGTTCCCTTACACACCTCTCCTTTCTATATATCTGTTTTTGTTTATGTTTATCTCTCATTTTGGCCCCCTCCTTATCGGACTTACACCTCAAAGCTTAACTCAAGTGTCTTCCTTCCCCAAGGCTAACCCACCTTCTAATCAGAATTAATCAGAAGGAAGTAATCCTTTCTCTGTGATTACTCCTCTGGACTAACATTTAACCCATTATGTTGTTAGTGGTACATGTGTCTCTTTCCTCTGAAAGGCTATGAGCTCTATGAGGACAGGAATGATCTTAATCAATCGTGTATTCCAGCACCCTGCACAAGTAACTGGAATGTAGCTGCAATCAATAAATGTTTGTAAATTGAATTGAATTGGAGGGAGATTACAACATTGTAATATAAATCATTTTGTAGCCTGTGATTGATCACTACTGCAAATACTAAAAATGAAAGAACATGTACCTTTATTATTCAATAGAATAGGCTTATGGTTAAATCAATAGCACTGTGTAACATATGATGATGTGTGTTAATGCATTTGTCCAGGTATTTGTAAATTTGATACTGACCATGATGTATATGGCTGTTGAAGAAAACCACATGTAATATGTGTGTGAGGTTTGAAACAGGCTCTGTTGCCTAGGGCTATCTTTGTACCTTGCCAAAGTGGACCATGGCATGATCAGCCTGATTATTTCAGCCATCCTCACACTATCAGTCAAGCAGCAAATGAGGTGTTTGTTTGACATGTGAAGTAATTGGTTCACAGTCCATTCATTTCATATGCATAGATAACTACCTAGCATGCAGAGTTAACTGGAAACTGAGGAATTAGAGCCAAAGTTAGAACAGGACTAGAGTTAAACTTAAACTGTCAGAAAGCAGGCTAATTATATGAAGGTCATATTTTTAAAGGCAGTGTCTTTTTGTGCTCATCCTAAGACTTAGTCTCCCCTTTCCTCTAGAAATATTTTTAAAAGGAGGCTTATATGAATCTAAGATTCCTAACTATACAGTGTAAATAACAACACAGGGACCATTTTTTTGCAGCTATCAAAACTGACATTTGGTACTGCTCTTCCTCTGTCCTGTCAGCATTTACCTTAAGGGCATCCTGCTTCAATTATTAAGAGAATGGCATTCTGTGTTATATATATTGATAATCTGAACAGAGTGATCCCCTCAGTAATATTAGAGAGTAGCCTCAGAGCCCCCTTGCTGAAGTTGTCTTAAATCAGAATAAAATAAGGCTTTATCTGCACAGCTGGGCAGCAAACCTGGTACACTTTCTCTTACTGTAACAGCCAATCCTGTCTAGTTTAGTGATTCCAATTATAGTGTCACAATAGATGGCCATAGGACTAAAAAGACTGTAGGACCATAGCTTAAGACTCAGAATGTTCTGTTACCTCCTTAAGGCAAGAACTCCCCTGGAGCGAGAAATTTTTAACCTCCTCCATAAGAACAAGCAGCCAGTGACAGACCCTTTACTGACTCCCGTGGAAAAGGCCTCTCTCAATGCCATGAGCCTAGAAGAGGTAAGTATGATAGGCCCTTTGGTATACCCAGGCATGCTGTTTCTCTCAGCATTTGCCTTCAACCCTGGAGTCACTGTAAATGTCATTCTTTGTAGGCTAAGGTGCGCCGAGCAGAGCTTCAGAGGGCTCGGGCCCTGCAGTCCTACTATGAGGCCAAGGCTCGAAGAGAGAAGAAAATCAAAAGCAAAAAGTAAGAAAACCCCTGTGAACTGGGCTTGGGTTCCACAAAAGAAAGTGAGGTTGGCTAATCACAAGTCCCCAGGAAAGAATCTTTGACATGGCAATTGAGATCATATGGAAGAGGTCCCAAATAGTGGTGACTAGCCTTTTTTTTAACTCAGACCAACCTCATAGAGGTTTGCCTGCTTCAGTAGTGCCCTGTCCTCTGGATTTGGCTTTCTGTCTTGGTTTTGCTGAAAAGAGGACTGCTCAATTACTTTCTTTCCTTTCCAGGGCATGATGGAGAGATTCTGCAGAATGAGCTCTGAATTCTATAGCTATTGAGGCCAGCAAGGCTTCCTTCCTGCCTTTTAGCCTCTTTGGAACTCGTTATACTCTTCCCTTGTGCTATAGAAGCAAAAGGACTCTTTGCTCTGTAGAGGTCTGCCCCCGGAGGCTGCAGGGAATGGTTCTCTCCAGTCAGCTAGTTCTGCAACATCCATTTTAGCCACTGCACAGGGAATCCCCTTGGATAGTGGGGACACTATTGTATATGGCATCCGTGTTTCTGCTAAGTCTCTTCCTTTGTACCACTCTCATTGCGCTATAGGTATCACAAAGTTCTGAAGAAAGGAAAGGCCAAGAAAGCCCTAAAAGACTTTGAGAAGCTACGAAAGGTCAATCCTACTGCAGCTCTGGAAGAACTGGAAAAACTTGAAAAAGCCAGAATGATGGTGAGGCTGCCTCTTGCCCTACTCCTTGAACCAACTTTCCCCAGAAAGCAATAAGGATCTTACTCTGCCCTTTCTTTTCAGGAGCGAATGAGCCTTAAACACCAAAACAGTGGAAAATGGGCAAAGTCAAAGGCAATTATGGCCAAATATGACCTGGAGGTAAGAGACCATCAGGGTGAGAGAAGAGTTGGAAATGGCGGAATGAAAAAAACGGTTGCATAAGAGCCATGAGGATTAATGGAAAACCAGGAATCTAAAAAGGCATCAGAAAATCTCTGAGGCAGGGAGAAAAATGACCAGGAACAAGGTGGAAAAGGAGAGATGAAAGGGAAAGAGCATTGAAGGCAAGTCCGGTTAAAGGGGAGAGTTTCTTTTTTTAAACCATGTTTCACATGTTGATTCCTTGAGGACAAAGAATTGGTCTTCCATCTTATTCCATAGCTATTAACATGGTGGTGTGTGTGCAGTTTAAACAGTAAGCACCAGTAAGAAATACTTTGTCAAATTGAGAGGAAGCAGCTTTAAGAAATGGACCATGAAAGATGTTAATCTGGACAGTAATGACAAGGCATGTGTGCTGTGACTTCTTCCTCCAGGCACGCCAGGCTATGCAGGAACAGTTGACCAGGAACAAAGAACTGATGCAGAAACTCCAGGTGACCTCTGAGAGTGAAGAGGAAAGAGGTACAGAGGAAGAGGATGACTTTGTTCCTGATGCGGTAAATGAGGTACAGATGACTGCAGATGGACCAAACCCCTGGATGGTCAGGAATCACTCTGGTGATGCGAAAGAGGCCGAAATCCAGAAGGACCCTGAGAAACTTCGAGAACCTGTGGCCGACAAGGCTTCTGAAAGTGAGGAAGAAGAAAGACCAGTGGAAGAGGAAGAAATTTTGTTGAAAGAATTTGAGGAAAGGCGATTGTTTAGGAAAAAGTCTGGGCTCAACCAGGATACTGAGCCAGTAGGCAGACAAGAAACAAAAGGTAATTTGTGGTGGACCAGAAGGGAGGGCTGCTTAGTGCAAGTGCTACAGGTCAACTGAGAGAGGAAAACTGCCCACCCACACACGCCACATAATGATGAGGCTCTGGGGGCTTTCTGGGTCCCTGAAGAAAAAAATAGATTATCATAATTACTGTTTTTCTTCAAAGGCATTTCATAAGCGGTCATCTGCATGTGGCTGTACAATGTGTGTTCTGACACGCTTTCTGCTCTTGAGGACTTAAAGTCTTCAGAAATATAGGACTACACCATCCTTGAAGTCAGGGCAAGAGTTAACATTACTATTACCCACAACCAGAGAGAAGTACACGTGGTGGGATGGCAAATCTGAAAATCCTTCACACCCACAGGCACATAGGTTGATATTAAAGCATTATAAAGTGTCTTCAAATTATGGCTGCAGTGTTCTGTTTTGTTTGTAAAGTAGGAGTGGCATATTTAACACTTCATAAATGCTGACTGATAGGTGATATGGGGTGAGACTGAACAGGAATGACTGACTCCACAAGGTACATGGTAAATTAGAATTGTTGCCCCAACCTCAGACTCAATTTGCGTATTATATTTTGTACCTGTTATCTTGAGATATTACATGAACAACATTAGCACCCTTGAGACAGGTCAGAGAGCTCCCATTCTGGGCACAAGGTAGGACATTACAAAGCCTACTTAGGGAACTACCTACATTCAAAATTACCTGATTATCTGGACAGAGTCTCTGGTCTGATTGTATTTCCTGGATTTATGCATTTAGATGACAGTTAGTCTGTTTTTCCATGACAAAAAATTTAGAATATATATATATATATTGTGAATATATATATATAGTGAAAAATTTAGAATATATATATATATAGAATATATATATATTCTAAATTTATATATATATTTATATATAATTTAGAATATATATATATTGTGAATATATATATAGTGAAAAATTTAGAATATATATATAGAATATATATATTCTAAATTTATATATATATTTATATGTAATATAAATATATTTATTTATATATATATAATTTATTTAAATAGATATTTATATAAATATACTTATTTAAATAGATATTTATATATATATATAAATTCTAAATTTATATATATATTTTTTTTTAACTTGGGGTAGATTTTGTATTTTTTTTTTAATTTATTTATTTTTATGGTGACATTAGTTAATGAAATCCAATAAGTTTCAGCTGTACACTTTAACAGTAAGGCATATATAAGTTTATACTGTGTGTTCACCTCCCATAGTTAGAGTGATTACCAGAGTGTAGGGAATAAGGGAGAGGGGAGGCAGAAGGGCTAAAGGGGGTCAAATATGTGGTGACAGATAGAATATATATTGTAGGGCCTTTACTTGGGTCTTTCAGCAGAGAGTCCTGAGATTAATAGTTAGAAGCAGTCACTTCCAAGGGGATTTTGGAGGACAGCATCGCAGGCCAAGATTGTGGGGCAGTTTCTCTACGACCACAGGAAACCAGCTGCATCCTCCTGAGGCCCCTCAAAAGCTGGTCATCTAGCTAAATGTGTACAGCAGTTGGTTGTGGTATGAGAGGTGAATTTGGATTTTCTTGGATAATAAATAAATGGAATGTTCCCAAACCTCTGGGGAAATAGTGAGAAGTTGTGAACTTCAAACAAAATGGGCAAGGAAATTTGATCCTTAGGAAATAAACATACATGTGTCCAAAGGCCAGATCTCAAGTAGCTTCCTCAGTGGCTTCAAGCCAAAGTTAGAGAGCATGATGAACTTGGGGTAGAGGCAACTTGAGTCAATGCAGAGGACAGTTGAGAAGTGTATCACTGCCATGTTTCCCTCAGGGCTTTTAGAAACTAGTAGTATTTGCACAGATGTTGCTGGTGACTGGAAAGTGCAAGCTACTTGACTTGGCCACAACAGGTTATGAAATGCCGTAAGACAAAACAATGCTGGAAAAGGTTTTTACAAATAGGAGATTACAGTGCAAATTAAAAATAGTAAATCACAATATTTTTTAACTACAAGTAATAAATTACAGTGAGTTTTCATTCGGAAGCCACCTGTTTAAAAGGCCTTTTTAAAATTTGGAACTTGAGGCCAGCTCCCTAAGCAGGGTCTACAATATGGGGAAATGAAGCCACAGTCCAGTTATATAGTGAGTCATTGACAAAGCTGGGAATAGAACCCAGGACATCTGCTTCCCAACATGCTGCTTTTAACTACACAATCCCATTGCCTGCTTAGTGAACTCTCAGCAGATAGAGTCTCCTCTTCATTGCAATGCCTTTCATGGTGCCTAGCACCCAGTGGGTGCTCAACAAATGCTTGTCGATGAGGCGACTTCCAACCTCCTTTTCTGATAGCTTTCATTTCTTCCTCTAGGTTCTAGCAGCCAGGAGATGCTGTCTGAATTGAGGACACTGTCTCAGAAACTCAACAACAAAAAACATCAGTCCAGGAAGCAGAAAGTGAATTCAGTGAGGACAGTTCTGCTGGTCCAGAGAGAGAGACCTGCCGGGGAAGAAGAGGAGCCCCTGTTGCTGCAGAGGCCAGAGAGAGCAAAGACTCTGGAAAAGTTAGAGGAGCTGGGCAAAGAAGGCTGCTTTCAAAATAAGGAATGTCCCGGACCTGCGTTAAAAGGGCAGCAGTTGGAGCAGAACCCAGATAATCAGCCTGGTGCCCCCAAGGAGAAGAAGAGGAAGGAGCAAATGATTGACCTACAGAACATCCTAACCACAAAATCTCCTTCCGTGAAGTCTTTGGCAGTCCCCACGACAATAGAGGAGTTGGTGAGCAGAGCCAAGGTCATGGGCCATGTGGGAAATCAGAGCTGTGGAGAAAGTACCCTTCTTGCACAAAGAATAGAATCAGTGAAGTTTGCTTTTGCTGGGAGCACATTTCAGTAATTGAGAAGCCCAGAATAGTATGGGGCCAGACTGGCCTCGGTGACAGATAGATGCAGATCTGTGAGTGCTGCTGAGACTCCCACGTCTTAAATCCGGAGCCACCAAACCCTCCCTGTGGTGACTCTAAAACTGCCCTTAGAGGAAAAGGAGGCACTGAAATCTCTGACAAGATCCCAGGCAGGACAACTCAAGAATGAGTCATTGAGCTCTTGCTAAGGTTTTGTTCTACTCACTGGGATCTCAAGTGGTCGAGGACTCCCTGATTAAGTACTTGAACTGCTTAAGTGAGGAGCCCTGGCCCCTGTCTTCTCAGTGCTATAAGCTGGAGAATGCCTGCATTCTAGCCAGGGCACTTAGAGCTCCTCCTAACACAGGCCATTCATTCCTCCACCCTGCAGCTTCCTTACTGAAAGTTTAAAAATGTCATATGATAATGAGCTGGGGATATTTACCCTAGAGAGAAGAAAACTGGAGCATGATTGGCTACCAAAGGGTTTGTATTGCAAAACTATCATCATTCTGCGCTTTCCCCCTAGGGGGCGCTAAAATGTCACAACCTGAAATTCAAGCGTTCTTGCCGCGAACCACGGCTCCTAAGGCAAGCCATAGCTACAGAACCTCCTAACCACAAAATCTCCTTCCCTGAAGACTTTGGCTGTCCCCACGACAATAGAGGAGCTGGTGAGCAGAGCCAGGGATTTGGGACCATTGTGGGAGATCAAAGCTGGTACAGAAAGTGCAAGAAAGGAGATTTTGTAGTTAGGGTTCTGTGGCTCATTCTGTCCCCCTAAAAGCCCCCTTCTATGTTCTCACTCTTGTTTCTTCCCAGGAAGACGAACAGGAGAGAGATCAAAAGCAAATGATAAAAGAAGCTTTTGCTGGGGATGATGTCATTAGAGACTTCTTGAAAGAGAAGAGAGAAGCTGTGGAGGCGAGTAAGCCAAAGGACATGGACCTGACTCTGCCTGGCTGGGGCGAGTGGGGTGGTCTAGGCCTGAAACCCAGTGCCAAGAAGAGATGCCGGTAAGAATAGGGAAGAAAGCCTGTCAGAAGGGCACCAGGTTCTCCCACCTCACTCTCATACACCCTCCCTGCCCTTTTGACTAAGTCTTTAATGCTCTTAGATGTCTTGCTGTTCTGCTTTCCAGGTTTCTCATTAAAGCCCCTGAGGGTCTTCCAAGAAAAGACAAGGCTTTGCCAAATGTGATTATCAACGAGAAGCGAAACATCCATGCAGCAGCTCACCAGGTGAGGGGTGGAGAACTCTTTAGCTGCCTCCTCATTGCTGCCCAGCTCTCTTGCTTGGGAGGAATATTCTAGTGCTCTGTGGTCAAGAGAGATGTGTGATCTTGACCACAGAATCAAATATATTTTTGTTTTTACTGACTGGCTCTGAGATGAATAATTCCAGATCGACTCTGCTGTTTGAATTACCGACTAGGAAGAAAGTTAAGACTTTTAGGATAATCTTTGCAGCAATGGTGAGGCCCTCAAATCTGCATTTTCAACTAGTATCCCAGATAACACTGATGTAAATACGTCTCACCAAATGAGGAATTACTGTTCTTAAGGCTGGTATTTATAGTCAAGGTAATATGCAGAGGCTATAAGGTTTGAGCTGCATCTTAAAGAAAACAAAGACAAACGGATACTTGTTCAGCGTGTTGTACCCAAAAGAAAAGTAGATTTGAGCAGGATCGAGTATAGTGAAGGCTGTCATGTGGAGTCACATAAAGTAGAAGTTAGAGGAAAGGCAGAGTTCAATTCAAGGAAAAATTTTCTGCTGGTCTAGAGAGAATGGATTGCTCTGGGGGTATGAGCATGTGTAGAGGGCTCAGGAATAAGATTAAACTCAATGACCTTTATGTTCCCTTCAATTCTGAAAGTCTGTCACTCTAAGATCTGTCCCCAGGCAGTATAATATTGAAATGAGCTATATTTTTCCTTCAGAAAAAGGTGGGGGGGGGAGGGACTATTTAAAAGGTACAAAAGAGAGGTGAGGAAATAACATTTCATTTTTTCAAATCTTACTGATTTCATTTTGTGACCCAATAACTACAGAAATTGAATGTAACCACTGTAATCCCAGTTGAGGCTATAAAACCAGAAAGCAGGCAATGAACCGGCAGGTATGGGATAAGAGAGAGAAAGGAGGTACTTTACCAGGCCAAGATTCTAGGTGAAGGGCAGAGTGTAGACCTCAATATAGATCACCCTTCCCTTCGAGGGTATTATCTATTCGTTTTTTAATAGAGTCACATAGCAAACTGACAGTTTTCCACAATCTCCCGTGATTTTCCACATCTTTGTAATAAGCTATAGACTGCAGGTCTCAGCGTGCAATAGAATAAAGTGTGCTAAAGGGAGAAAAAAAAAGACCTTCATGAATATCCAAAAAAGCCGCTGAAAAGACAGGTAAAACAATTGATATACCAACCTAAAGGGAATTTGAGTTCTTCATCACCTCAAGACCACTCCAGAATAGTTCACTGAATAATATCTCCAAATAACTGATTGTAACTTCCCTGTTTTTCTGCTTACACCTTTTTCCTCCTCTTTGGCCATTGAGGAAGTGTTTAAAGATTATTTAAGTGTCTAAAGGTATTGCTGTGGTAGAGTGGGAAAGAGTACAGGCCAAGGAAAGGAGCCTGGGTTCTGTTCTCCCTTGCTGCTCCTAATTTTCTTGGGTAAATCACTTAGCCTTTCTAAGCTAAACTCTGGGGCTAAGGTAGATGACCTTTGCCATTATCTAGGGCCTTCCAGCTCTGACAGTCTATGATGCCAAAAGAGGATGAAGCTAATTAAGTATGATAGCCTGGTAGAGTTCAGGATTCAGGAAGCAATCTTTGGGTTCCTTAAAACATCAATCCTGTGTATCAAGGAGAGGAAAAGAAAGTATGGAGAGGTTAGGAGGGCCATAAAATCCACAGGAGTACACAAATGCCTGGGTGTTTCTTACAGTCACAAGTCACAAGAAGAAGGTTGTGTAGACGACCAACTTGGAGACAGCAGCCCTGGAGCTACTATAGTGTTCCCACAGCTGCAGGGCTAGTGTCGGGGTGGTTTTTTAATCTCTAGATTATTGGATAAGCCTGTGGAGAGGGGTGTCCTAAATTCCAATTAGGTTCCTCTACTCCCAAACGTCCTTATGCACATTAGGATTCCTAAGGTTAGATGGGGGCATTGGGATGCCTTGACCTCTCAGTAGCTTTACTCACTGCTGCCATCATGTAATACTGTAACCTGTGTGCCAAAACTACCTGACCAGTTGCCTAGCATATACCTAGTCACTCTGCCTTCCTCTCCAGGTGCGGATGCTTCCATATCCATTCACCCACCACCAACAATTTGAAAGGACCATCCAAACCCCTATAGGATCAACGTGGAACACCCAGAGGGCCTTCCAAAAGCTGACTACACCCAAGATTGTCACCAAGCCAGGCCATATCATTAAGCCTATAAAAGCAGAGGATGTGGGCTACCGGTCTTCCTCAAGGTCGGACCTCTCTGTCATACCGAGGAATCCAAAACGACCCCGCTCTAGGTCACAAAAAACAGCTAAAGAAAAACTCTAAAGATTGAGTTGCTGGAGGAGTGACGTCTTGGTGGCCAGAATCAGGAGCCCTAATTGCTTCTCCACTGGCCGTTTTACTCTGAGCTGCAGGATCAATTCAAAACTGGCTTAGCACATGATGGGTATAGTTAAGCAGCATTTTAAAAATAAAGGCTTTTTAATCTATTGAACTAGAGTGTGTTCTGTGTTGTCTCCCAGTTGAATCATTTTCAAGTCAAACACCTTTGTATTTCTTCAGATGTACTTGTCAGGGGCACCTCATTTTCTTACCAAGGATTGTGTTGTCTGCTAAATTGGAGTGAAGAGAAGTTATCCTAGTTTATAATCTTAAATACATCACATCAGACATAATCTACCACAAATAACCAATTTTTTAGGCTCAGAGATTGTAACTAATTATTATATATGCTTAACCTCTGAACCTGGAAACAGCATACACAAACCATGCAATTGGATTCTGCCCTATGCTGATCCTGATGGTACTAAAGCTAAGTTCAGCTTTAAGTCTAGCCATTATCATTTTCTTTACGTGTGCGAGCCTCTGGGGCATGCACAGGTAACTGTCTTACAGAAGCTAGCATTTATTTTCTCATTCTTAAGACAGTGCAGATTTTACTCCTACTTTATAGTTGAGGTAGATGAGCTCTCAGAAGTAAAGCTCTATCACCTAACTCAGGGCCAACTCTTCCCCATTGATTCAAAGCATAGTTAATTCAAGCTTTAATTTGCACTATGGCAGACCACTTGGGTTTCTCAGCTCTGAGGAACCTACCTTTCTTTAAATGACATATATATAGACAAGGCCTCTGCAGCTGAGAGTCCTAACAAGAAATCAGAGAAACCCCTCCTGATTCCAAAACGACATACCACTATTGCATTTTACTTCTTGCCTTGGAGGTTGGTGCTCCCAGATTTTTTACACCAAGATGGGGGTTGATTTTGTGTGTCTCAGACCCCTTTGAAAATTTTACGAAATTATGAACTCTCCCCAGAAAAATGCACAAACATACACCATCTTATATACAGTTTGAAGAGCTCTGCAGACATTTGTAATTCCCGGGTCAACAGCTTTCTTTTGCAATTCTCCCCACCAACACGGCCCTTTTTCCAAGCACACCACTCTCCAAATCAGTTCCAAAATGTTTAGACCTCCAATATAACTAGTCCCAATTCCTTTATTTTATACGCAAAAGATTTCAGAGTAGAGTACTCCAGTGTTACACATTAAATTAGAGGCTAAGTAGGCACTAGGACCCTAGACTAACTCCAAAGCCAAAAGCCACGCCATAAATTTCTATGAAATTCCCCGTGGTAGCTGTGGGCCCCTATTACCATTGTTCATCCTCTCAAGAACCAGCCTTGGGATGGGAAGGGAAATAAATACGTTGATCATGTTCAGAACCCAAAGGGCATTTTAAAGTTATCCATTGGTTTGAGATTATATGAGATCCACTTGCTAGTTGACACTTAAGTCAGTGGCCAGTGGAGGCGTAGATAGGGAAAGCCTGTCCACTCCTGCCTCGGTTTAAGAGAACATAACCCCTTCACTCTTTTGAGAATAAAGCTGCCACCTCCGTCCCACCCACCTCTTCCAAACTGAAGCGGCCAATCAAGTGCCCCCGGTAAAAGGCCCATCCTTGTCTACTTTCCCCGGACCCTCCTCAGCTCCGTGTGCTCCCCGCGTCCCACGAGTGATGCAAGCGACCCCATCCTTCAAAGGGGAGGGTAGGCACCAGAACGTGCTGTAAACGACGCCCACTCCTAGCCTTCCAAGCCCCCAAACGGATTCGATTGTTGTTTCGTGGGGCTTTTTTTTTTCTTTTCTTCCTCCGAACCTCCGAAGTGTTCTCCCTCCCCATTGGCCAGAAACTGCTTACCCACGCCACCCGGCCTTGCTTGCTGATTGGTCCATTCTGGATGTGCCCAAGCCTTTTCCCAGGGTGTGGCGCCCCCACGCCCCCAACAGGGTTTTGACCCCCTGGCTCCTCCCTTCCCCCCAAGGCCCCTCTGTTTCCCAAATGGGTACCGCCCTGGCTCCAGCTCCCTATGGCCCAGGCCGCTGCCCTTAGGGCCCCCGGACGGGGCGGGGCACGCTGAGGACGGGCAGAGGGCGGTGGTGGCGCCTTCCTGCCGAGCCCAAGGCCTCTCCCGCCACCCTTCTGCAGCCCTTGTAGGTCCTACTTTTTCTGGGGCAATTTTTAGTCCTGCCTAGGTAGCCCCGTCCCGTCTGTGCAGTCCCCACCGTGTTCTTTGGGTCGTCCCTATCAGTAACGTTAAATCCCAGCCCTCAGCGTTCCACACACGCCCATCCGCCTCCGTTCTCGGGTCCTCGCTGCACTCTCTTTCCCATGTCTGCTCACTCTTCCCTTCCAAAGCCCGCTGAAGCCCCCTGGTTCCCTTCCTCGCGAACTGTACATCCCTAGGATCCCCTTCCTATGTGTGGCCGTTCCTTCCAGCGGCCTCCCTTTCGAGGCCTCCCCTCCCCTTCATGAGCGGAGTGGTGGAGCACTCCTGGCCATTCCCCCTCTCCATACGCGCCCTCCTTCTCTTTCGTCCTTCCCGTCCCTGGGGTCCATCCCCACACCGTGCCCCCCCTGCATACGTGCCCTCCCACTAAGGCGTCTCCCGATTGGCCCTCGCCACCCCGACTTCAGTATGGGAATCCCTCCTACACCTTCCTTTGTCTTCTCTTTGGTCTCCCTGGAAGTCCCCGCCCCTCCTTGCTCCGCCCTCCTCCCCTGCAGGCCCTCTTATCGTCCCCCAGGTCTGGCCCGCCCCAGCCGCCCGCCCCAGCCATGCCGCCAGCCCCACTTGACCCCATCTCCCTTCGGCATACGCCCTGGGCTCCAGCCCGCCAAGCAAGGACTTAGTTCATATCCACGCCGCCGCCCGCCGCCGCCGCCACCGCCCCCCGCCCCCACCCCATTACGCCCTTCCCCGGGTCGGCGGCTCACGCTCCCGCGCTCCCTCCGCTACGCTCGCTCACCAGCCAGCTCGCCAGGCCCTGCAGCGGCCGGGCTGGGCGCGGCGCGCAGCCAGCCCTTGGGAGCGCCTCGGCGCCCCGCAGCCATGGGCACCTCACCGGTGGGCGTACAGCCCAAAGCGCGATCTCCGCCTGGGTCGCCCCCCACCCACCCCGGCCCTCAGAAGCCTCCTGGGACGCAGGCGCCTATTGGAAGTGTTTGCGGGACGGGCCGGTGGCGACGCCTTCGCAGCCCAGGCCTGGCAGGCGCAAGCTGGGGAGACTTAGCGACCCGGAGCCTCCTTCGGGCCCCTGCCCCAAACCTGTGCCACCGGCGCGCGGCCGGAATTCACAGCTAGCGGGAATAGGGGTGGAGGACTGCCTTGAAAATGCCGCAAGGGAACTCATCTGCGGACGGGACCGTGAGGCGAGGGCGGATAACAAGCCCTGGCCACCCACGGAGAAGGACGAGCCCACGCTGGGCGCCTCCGGCCCCACCTCCTAACACTGGTCTCCTCACCACGCCGCGCAGAGCGAGGCTGCCTCTGGTCCTTTGTATGGACCCCGTGTGCGCGTGGAGAGCTGGAGTTACACCCTTGGTCGGGGGTGGGAGACGCAGCTCAAGTAGACAGAAAACCCTGACACATGCCAATAGGTACTGTAAAAAAAAGTAAAAGACTGTTCGAGAATGCCCAAATTGACCGTGTTTCCTCACGTGAACCTCTTCTCCCAAGTCTTCACTCAGTCTTACCTCTTTACCCACCAGACTGGAAGCTCTTTGAAGTGGGCCCTGTTTGTTGCTTGGCTCACTCAGTGGATCCCTTGTGATTGGCAAACAATTAGATATATTTGTTAACTGCCCGCCTTTGGGATCTGTGTCATTATTGTGTGACTTAAGGTTGTCAACTCAGGAGGGCCAGGACTGGGTTGAGATTACTAGCTAGTGCTAGGCACAGTATGATGTCCAAAGGGTTGGGCCATCAGTATTTTTTGAGACTGATGTAGCTAATTATGCAGGAGGAAGATGCCTACCTCCTCTTGGTCCCCAGAACTCAGTTCCAGAGCTAGACATCCTGTGTGAGGAAGAAACTAAGGAGCCGTTTCATCTCTTTCCCAATGCCAACTTGCTGGGGCCGGATCCGGCTGCACTCACCATCTGAACACACTGGGTGACATGAATTTCTAGTACTGGGAATGGGTTTGCCAGGATCCCTAACTCCCCACTTTAACTCCTATCAGTTGGTAACTGGAGCCAGGAGATAGGAAGTAGCCAGTTTTTTCCCAGCGTGAAGTAAACTGTCCCATATAAGGATCAAACTTGTAGCTTTTCATTTACCCCAAAATCGAGCTGAACCCCAATGTGTCAGAGGAAGGAGGCTGCAAACAAACGAGTCGGTCAACAGCAGTTAACCCCAGGGGAGGAGGGACTGTGGAAGTGCTCCATCCCCCATCTGTAGATCCAAGATTCACCCTGCACTTCGCAGCTACTCATTTGTAACTTGGCCACTTTAGAGTCAGTCCAGCTCCCTGCCCACCTCACACCCCCGCCTGCAACCAGACTGGTCCTTTCTGCCCTTCCTCAGCCCTCCACTGCCTTCACCCAAGCCAGCCTGCTCTAAATGGACACGATTAGTGATCCAAGCAAAAACTCAACACTAACAATCAGACAGTGTCAAGAGACTCAAGCAGAGATGCCTCGGAGCTCCCGGCCTCCTCCTCTGCTTTGGCACAGATATTCTTATTGTCCTGGAAAGAAATGCGAAATTCCCTCCCCAAGCGCAGAGGGGGGACGCTCCAGGACTTAGCCCCCAAGGACAGTTGCCGGTCCAGCATAGCCTCTCTTCCCCTTAATTATTCAGAATGGGACTGTCGCCATGTTTCTTCCCTATCCTAGCCAAGGCTGGCCCCCTGGGCCATTTGTCCCCCTCATAAAGGAAATTAAGGAGCGAGGGGCTGGAGCTGCTTGAGATTACTAAACTGTTCTGCAGCCCTCTTTAGGGACCTTTAGCACATCAAAATACATATTTGGGGAAAGCTCACAACACTGGGAGAAAAACAGTAAACACAGTGTCACTTTGCCAGGTTCAACAGTTTTTGTTTTGTTTAAATGCTAATGGCCTCGAATGGGGAGCAGCATCCATCAGTTAAATAAACAAGCCATTAGACTGAGACTAGAAGTGTCAACACATGACTAATCTACTAATTGGGAGAAGGCACTGCTAGTGAGGAGTGAGGTAGCAAAGCATGCTGGAGACTGGAGCAGACTGCTGAAGCACATGATATGTGGGTGTTGGAGCCAACAAGACCTGAGTTTGAGTCCTGCCTTTACCAGTTGTTAGCTGGGTGGCCTTCAGCGAGTTATTCGCGTTCTTTCACTTCCTTGAGCCTGTTGTCTGTTCTGTAAAATGGGAATGATAACAGTACCTACAGCAACTGGGCTGTTATGGGAATGAACAAATATAAGTCATGTTCTTAGTATAGAGCCTGCCACATCATAAGTGTTTGATGCCTGTTAGATATTAATGATCTTAACAAAGTACTTAGCATATGGTAGACACTCAAAAAATGTCAGCAATGAAAATGAAAAAGAAATGATTATGGCTGCTAGATATTAGCCATAAAAAGTGAACATGGATCCCTGGTGTACAAGACCCTCCCGAATAAAACTGGCAAAGGGATGCTTTGGGTTGGTTAATTCTAACTTCTTAAGGCCGTCCCTTTAACCTGGGATTAGCTCAATCCCTTAAAATCACTGTCCTGTCCCAGGGTTGCTGGGTTCTGGGGCTTTCTCTCCTGGCACCTACCTAAGAAGCTTGAGTTAAGCTGGCCCTCACAAATGGAAACTAACCTGGCAGAGTCCTGGGCATCCTTTCCCAGCCAGCCAGACTCGTTCTGTACAGAGTATTCTGGACTATTCTTGGTTACCTCCTTCCTGTTGTATGTGGAGACAGGAATCACAATATTGAGAGGGACCAGAGTGAGGAGGAAGGAGGTCAGAGAGGGACACATAGGACTCACAGGAGAAAAAACTATGACCTAGACAAAGTTATTGGTCTTTGCTCTCTTTCCCTGCCCTCTCCTTTTGAAGCTCACTGTCCTCCCTGTCACCTGCCAAGGTCTGTCCTCAGCCAAATAGATTCTCCCTCTTGACTTGCCAGCCCTATTCTCCTCTAGTGATACTCCAGTCTCCCCTCTTCCCTTCCTGTTTGTTCCAGGAGAGTCCTACTCCATTCTGAAAGGTTGGTACTGGTTTAGAGAATTCCCTCTACACAGGTAAGGAGTCAAGCTAATAGTGGCTCAACACATCACCCCCTCTCCAGATCTTGTAATTGCACTGGAGCCTCTTTAACTGGAAAAAATCCTCAAAGTACCTTAAAAAGTATGAAAACAGATGGCAGGGAATTTCTGGGCCTTCGACAGGTTGAGGTGGCATGGGCAGGAGAAAACTTTTACTCTTCATTGTCCATCATACTGTTTTACTTCCTTGTAAGTTCTATCTTGAGCTCGGGGGGCCTAAGCAGATCCACCCAGCCCCACCAGGCACTCTCCTCTCCAGTTCTACACCTGAGTATCCCCAACACACACACACACACACACACACACACACACACACACACACACACACACACACACACACACACCAGCAACCAGCTTATCATTCTCCTTCATCCACATCTCCCAGCTGAGCCCTGACAGAGGCCCCCTCCCAGCTCTGCACTTAACTAGAAGAGAGCAGGTTAACTTGATCAATTATGCCCTCTCCACAACTGTTTATTGAATGCTAAGATGTTAATGCATTCTCCCTCCTGCCACACCCGACTGGACTGAAGTTCTCAAAGCACACTAGTCATGTTCTGTTCCAGAGTCTGTGCTATTACAACGGTTCTCTGAGCCTGGACTACTGTAACTAGCCCCCCTCCAACCTGGTTCTCTGCAAATCAAATTCTTTTTCAAAGGACCACCTGAACTGTCCCTGCCTCCAGGAAACTGCTGGTAGTGTGCAGGTAAAGTCATCCTCCCCTCCCACATGGGAAGTCCCTCTTAGAGGGCCTTCTTGTACATTCTGTCTGGCATTAAAATGAGTTGCAAGCCTGCTTCTCTCCTAAGGGATACTTGCAACCTTCTTGTGGACAAGAAGTGCTTCTGCTTCTTTTTATAGTTTGTTTGTATTTCAAACCTACACAAAGAAGTAAATGGCATAGTGTGTGAACCTCTAACACTTAAGTTCCACAATTATTGACTTTGCCACATTTGTTTCTGCATCATGTTTGAATCCCCCTCCCACACAAACAGTGTCTAGCACTGCCTTGAACGCACTTTCAACAATAGAGCTGGAACTTGGGAGGAAATGGTGAGCATTCAGGCTTGCAGGACAGGCTCCTGGGGTGACATGAGCTGGGAGAGTAGGAACTAATATCAAAAGTTGTCCATGCTGAGTACCTATTATGAGTCAGGTGCTTTACAATTTATCTCATTTCATCCTCACCACCTTATGGGGTAGGTACTGTTATCCCTACTTCACAGACAAGAGAATGTAGCTTATAAAGGCTAAGCAAATGCGCAACGGCAGAGCCAGGATTTGAATCCAAGCTAATCCCTGCACCCTCCTCACTGGGCCATGCAGCCTGCCTCAAAAAAGACCAAACAGGCTACCACCTGTTCTGCTTCAGTTTTAAACAGTACAAGACATGCTTTGTGTGTGCCCATGCAGAGTAAGATGCACGCAGGCATACATGCACACCCACATAGAGACCTGTAGGTTCACAGGATTGTAAAATCATTGCACTTACTTTTGTCTGTGGGATCAGTCTTCTCATCTAATAAGTCGTCCCTTCACTCTTCAAGCCTAGAGGGGAGGGAACAGAGGGCTGAGCCTGTCGGGGGTGGGCAGGAGTTGAGGGAATTGGGGAATCCTCCCCCAGGGTCTCCTGGAGCCACATTGTTCTCAAAAGGGAAACAAAGTCTCTTTCCTTGCTCCCACCAGTACAGTACATTCTCTTCAGATCCCCACAATGACCTTGCAGCCTGCACCCTCCTCTTCAGCAATGCTGCCTCCCTCAACAAACATTGCTCTTTGCAGCCTTTGTTCTTTCTCGCACCATCCCACACCCCACACGGATTAGTGGGTTTCCTCTAGCCTGGAATACCCTCCATCTCACTCCCATACTTAAATTTTCCAAGTCAAGGTTCAAGATTCACCTCCTCCGGAAGCCTTCCCTGATTCTAATTACCTCTCAACTTTTCCATCTGGTATGATTTTGTTTCTGTGTTTTACCTGCATTTTGGTGTTCTGCTCTCTTGCCTTGTTCTTTAGTTGTTTCTTGTAAGCTGTTTCCTGGACCGCACTGTAAGCTCCTTGAGCTCAGTTTCAGCTACAGAGAAATAAAGGAAAGTCAAGAAAAACATGTGGTCAGCTTCCTTTTTCTTCCCATGGTTCTCTTGCTTCCTCCATGTTGATGCTTGGGTTTCCAGATTTACTGCCATCGGCATCTTTTCTACAAAGATCATGAGGTAAAAAAGGAGATTCACATGTTTACCTTGATCTATCCTTTTTACTTTTTCATTCTTGCGTCTCGTTTGCCCAGATGGACAAAGGGCTAACTGGAATCTGAAGAGCCTTAAGCCACAGAAAATTCACCCTGAATCTACTCACGGGCTCTGCAGGTCTTTTCATCTGAGCATTTGTGAAAATTGAAACAATCTATTGGGCATGTTAATGTTTGCAACACTACCTCCCACTTCCCTCTTCTTTATCTACCCTATCCCTCCCCCTTTTCTTTTCCCTAGCCCTGCAAACACACACACACACACACACACACACACACACACAATTACAGCTAGGAAGAGACAGCCCATTTTTCAGATTTCAAAAACAACAAGCAGGGAAGTGCTGGACAACAATGTTCCACAGACTCAGAGATGGGGACACCTTATGCCATCAAAGGAATTCTTTTCACTTGGCAAAATGCTGGGCATTAAGGGATCACCTTAATCTTTGAGCAGTGACAGTTGAGATAGGTCTACCCTTGACAGACCAGAGAGGATAGAGAGGCAAGGTTTGAGCCCCACCCCCATCCCCAAAATTTAAGCAGGCAGAGTCAGCGGGAGCAGTATCCTAGTCCTTAAAATGTCCTGTGCTAAATGCCCAGCCTTCCAGTGCTTCTCAGCACAGGCACCAAAATTGATTGTAACTCTCTCAATGGTCCATGTACCTCCCTCCCAGCTGAGCCTGAAACCAGAGATGCTTTAAGAATGTTATACCCATTCTGTTTTATGCATTCTCACATATTCCCCCAAGGAGGCTGGACCAGGGAGGTTGTTGCTGCCCCATTGTACAGATGGGGCACTGAGGGAGGCATGACTGGCTCAATTATCTTGGAGGAAGGGAAATTCCTTTCTAGCTTTGGGTACCTCCTTATCCCTGGAGCAGTCTCAGTCACCTCCACCGGGGTTCCCAGCATTGAGGAGTTCTGACGGAACTTCCAGGAAAGGAGGTGAAGAGGGGATGATCCGCCCCTTTCTGTCTTTCCAGTTCCTTTAAGAGTCTTGGGTCACATCACCGCTCCCCCATTCTTTTCTGGTGCTCCTCCAGCAGCTCTCAACATCTCAATACTTCTCGCCCCTGTGCTCCACCCCTGTTTCCCAAAGACCTTTCAAGAACTGCCCTATGCGGGGCCGCTCCCTCCCCTCAGCTAACTCAGGGACCCAGGGAAAGGCCTCTCGACCTGGCCTTTCTGATCTAGAAGGCTGAGAGCCTCAAATGGCCACATTGGACTAGTGAGAGAGATGTTCTCAAGAAAGCCAGGCTCTCCCCAAGTTAGAACGCTGGTTCTGAGCATCCTCTGTTGAAGCTGTGGACTTGCCCTTGCCCTCTGGTTTAAAGATACCTGCCTGCCTTTAAGAAAGAGCCGCCCTTGACCTTTGAAGGGAGGAGTTTGTATTGATTCACCTGTACCTTACTTCTGTTCCCCTTTCGACCACGCAGATTTGTATGATGGAGGATGGGGGTGGGGCAGAGTTGGAGAAAGGGCTCATTGTGCAACATATATCAGAATTCAGACTCTGGCAGGGGTTGGGGAGATTGGTCTGTGTGTGGAGTTGAGGAGTCCATTTCCTACCCGGATTAACATGAAGGGGAGGGTTCTGTCTGTGGCCAGGGTTAGAGGCAGGAGTAGATGTCAGGGTCATGGTTTCATCTTTGAGGCATTCTATTCAAGAATGTCTGGTCGTGATCCCTGTCAGGAACTGGGTTTAACTGGGATCCCTTGTTCTAAGAGGCAGTGAAAGGTCCCTAGAGTTGGCCTCAGGGAGCTTGACTTCCAGTCCTGGCTCTGAAACCCCTTTTCCGTGTGCCTGATCTTAAGCAAGTTACTTCCCCTCTCTGACCTTCAGTTTCTTCATCTAAACAATGGGTAATCAGTCTTCATCTCTAAGAGTTCATCTAGTTCTGAAAATCTACTACTTTGGGTCTGTGAGAGTATTTAAAAAAAGCTCTTCTATTGATCTTGTAGGGTTTTAAAAAAGACAAATTAAGGGAAAAGAAACTGAAAAAAGTGCAAAGTATCAAAAAGAAATGAAATACTGTTTTTCCTCCAATAAAAATATTATAAAAGTATCACATGTTCATTGTTGAAATTTTGAAAATACAGGAAATTATAAACAACATAAAAATCATTTGTCATCCTACCACATAGTTTAGCATCATTAACATTTCAATCTTTTATTTATATTATATATTTTAAATAAAAATGGAATCATGCTGTATATAACTGGTTTGTAACCTTCATTTTTCTCATAAAATGTATATTGCATTTTTCAATGTCATTAAATATTCTTGAAAATATGATTTTTAAAGACTCTATAGTATTCCATTCAATGAATGTGCCATAATTTATTTACTCAATCTTTTGTTGGGTACTTAGATTGTTTACCTTTTTCTGTTATTATAAATATAATTCCTTATGAATATCCTTTGTGAATATCTGATTTTAGGAACAACTGGATCAAGAGGTAGTGTATTAAAATTTCATGATGGAAACTTTCGAACATATACAAAAGTAAAATAGTATAACAAACTCCTATGTACCCATATCTTAGTTTTAATGACTGCCAACTAATGGCCAATTTTGTTTCACCTACACGCTCACCTATTTGTTCCTATCAACAGATTCTTTTTGAAGCAAATCGTGGATGTCATGTAATTTCGGTATGCATATTTTTAATATTTTGACACACGGTACCAAATTGATGTATTAAAAGATTTTACTAGTTTACACTCCTACCAATACAAAAGTTAAAAATACAAAGTTCATACGAGCTTTGTTAACAACAGCTCAGTTGCCACAAACTGGAAACAACCCAAATGACTATCACCAGGTAAATTAATTTTAAAAATGGTATATTTATTACAACAGAATACTACTCAGTGATGCAAAGGAAGAAACTACTGATACATGCAACAAAATGGATGAATCTCAAAAAATGTGATACTGAGTGAGAGAAACAAGACCAGAATACTATATACTGTATAATCTCATAATGCAAAATTCTAGAAAATACAAATGAAACTATAGTGACAGAAAGCAAATGGATGTTTGCCTCCTGGGGACAGAGGTAGAGGAAGAGATGGACTATAAAGGGACATAAGCAAAGTTTTGGGGGTGATGGATATGTTCTGTATCTTGATTGTGGCCGTGGTTTCATGGGTGGATATACATGTCAAAACTCATTAAATTGTACAGTTTAAATGGCTGCAATTAATTGTGGCTAAATTATTCTTTAATAAAGCTGATTTTTAAAACATGTTTCCCTAAACTCTTACTGACAGAGTATTATACAAATAAATTTTATTAAAATAAGTAAAAATGTATATACACACACTTGCTAATTTGATGGGTAAAAATTATATGCTGATATCTCAATATTTGGATTTGCATTTCTTTAGTAATATTGATTTTTTTCTAGTTTATTAGTATTTCTTGTTTTTGTGAATTGCCAATTTAGTTCCTTTGCCTAGTTTTCTAATGAGATGTTTGTTTTTTTTTCTTGAGGATTTGCAAGACTTCTTTATATATCAGAGATATATAAAAATAACACTTTGTCATATATTGAAAATACTTCTTGCCAGTAGTCCTTCTAATTTTGCTTGTGGTTTTATCATTTTTAAAATTCAGAAGTTTTTTTTCTAAGTCAGACAGAAAGACAAATACCATATGATCTCTCTTATAAGTGGAATAAAAAAAAAGTTCATAGATAAAGAGAATAGATTAGTGGATGCCAAAAGTTGGGGGGGTGGGAGAAATGGATGAAAGAGGTTAAAAATACAAAAGTTAGACATTTTTATATAGCCAAATCTATATTTTCATGTCCGTTATTGTTTCTTCATTTACTTTTATGCCTAAAAAAGACTTCCTACTCTCAAGACCAGAGGAATACTCACCTATTCTCTTCTGGGTTGCTTGTGGCCTTATTGATTGCCATTCTTGACTACTCTGGAGCAGAGTGGATAAGCACAGGTTTCCACTCTGGAGCCAGATAGAGCTGGGACCAAATCTCAGCTCCACCCCTTACTTACCAGCTGTGTGACCAAGGACATCTTTCAGCTTCCTTGTCTATAAAGTGGAGATAATAATAGTTTTCGACTTACAAGGTCATTTTCAGGATTAAATGAAATAATATATGTAAAGCCATTGGCTAGTGCTCAAGAAACATCAGCAAATGTAATTGGACATTTTTGGTTTGGTTGTTCAGTATCTAAACACCCTGATGATTTGAAGCAAATCCTGAGAGACACCAGAGGCAGATATTCTCTCTCCCTATCTGCTGGCAGCTAGGTAGCGGGGATGTGGTTCAGGGTCTGCCTGTCGGATATCTCCTTCTGGACTTTGAAACTTGAGCGTTACAACACTGTAGGGGAGAGCAGTAGTTATTGCTGGAGGTCTCAGCAGCCAGGTGTCCAGATATACAGCTGCAAGTCTCTGTGGAGTGGACCAGGTAGGCAAAGTATCCTGAGCAAGCCAGCCCTATGGCATGATCCTGATTGTTCCTGCTTCCCTTGGTTCCTACCCCTTTCTCAAAGAAGATTCTTTACATTTCCAGTCACAGCGAGATCCCCACTAGCCTTCCAACAAACTCTTTTCCTGCTTCAGTTAGAATCAGACTCTGTGGTTTGCAACCAAGAACCCGACTGATCAGGCTACGATTTAACTCTGGAATTTACTTTGGCAGATGGTATAAGATGCTAGCCACCAAATAATCAGATATCCCTAAACCATTTGTTAAACAATCCATTATTTCCCCTACTGATTTGAAATGGGTGACATTTTCCATTGAATGAGCTCTTACCCTTGGGACTGTCCCATTGACTAGAATCCCACCCTCTCCTAGAACCCCAGAGGGTTTTTTATTCTCTCATGTTCTAGAACCCCAGACTGCCTGCTTGATACCAAACTTCTGGACATCTAAGGATTTCCCTGTCTTAAAGCTGGAAGACTGCATTCAGAAACATGTCTGCTGACTTTAGGTCTCCCCATAGCAAGCCATTTATCTGATAATTCTAGCCCCAATTTGGAGTATCTCAGAGGGGTTAGAGGCATTTACCTAATGAGAAAAAAAGAAAAGAAAAGGCCCAAGACAAGTACCCACTCCCACTCCACTCCCCTCACTGGCTCCCTATTCTATAATTCTCATGCTCACCTATGGCAACACTCAGGTGAGAAATGGACCTTCCTCCATAAATAAGAGCTCGATCTGGCCTTCCTGAAGCCTACCAGTGTCTACAGTACTCACCTCCTGGCCTACTTTCTTGGAGACATCAAAACTGAGTTTGTAAAGCAATGGAGGTGCAATATCTTGCTGGAAGGGTGGAAATGAGACTGGCATCCAGAGAGTCCTTGAGGAACCCTCAGCCCAGGCTTAGAGGATAGGCCAGGGATTGGGGAGAAGCAAAGATGGCCAGGAGAAGGAAGAGAGGGTCCTCTGAGGCAGGGATTGTATTGAGTCACAGCATGGCACAATGTCTGAGGATGTCCTGGCTGCCAGTGAGTATGTGGAAGGGCAGACACTTGTGGAAATGGTTAAGTGAAAGGACCAATCCTGATCAATGTCTCAGGAAATAACTGGATCTGGATATGGGGGTTGGAGAACAGGTGGTTCCATAATTGTCTTCAGCAAAGATCTGGTATGGCTGGGGTGGTCATGGGTAAAGGATGAAGGAAACAGTAGGCCTGGGAGCTTTTATTCTTTATTTATTTTCCAGCTTTATTGAGATATAACTGACGTATAACCTGAGAGCTTTAAAAAGCAACAGGAATCTAGACAACTGACTATTATGTGGCCACTAAAATGATGTTGACCAAGACTTTTTAATAATATGAAGAAATTCTTGTTATAATTTTAAGTAAAAATTAAAAAGCCTAGCTATAAAATGGTATATTGAATTGAATTGTAAACTATATGGGAAAAAATATGCATTTCTAAAAAGACTGGAAAGAAATGTACCAAAATGTTAATAGCAGTTGATTGTTTTGGATGATAGTTATATAACAACACTAGGTACCTGCAAACTATTAAGGACCTATTAGGTACCAGGTTCTGTGCTTGGCATTTTACTTACATAAATTATCACATGTGTTTGCATAAGGACTCTATGAAGCAATTGCTCCCATTTTACAGGTGAGAATACTGAAGCTCTCAGTGGCTAACTAAAATCCACACAGCTTGGAAATGGCTTAATTAAAAATTATGATTAAAATTATTTTTCTGCTTTTCTCTATTTTCCAAATTTTGGACAATGAATTTGGGCTTTCTGCCTTTACCCAACTTTCTTCATCTAATGAATCCTTCTTGGATTAGGAACAAAGGGAAATATTCTCTCTTGCTCCTTAGAATTTGTGATTGCTTTCTCAGTAGAGCAGGAGCTCCTGGTGGGGAATGACTCAGTCCCCAGTCCTGAGCAGAGAGGGGCACAGAATGATGCTGAATAGATAGTAGTGGAATAAAGGACTAAAGGAAGGAGTAAATGAGGAACAGTAATGAAAAAGTTAATTGTGATGTTGATTCCTTGTACATTCAAAGTATTTGGGGAGGGGGTAGCCTTTTCACCAGGATGTTGAGAAGGATGCCCTTAAGTCTATAACCTTACTATGAGACTTGGGTCCCCTTGCCCTGAGCAATCCAGCGAACCATATCTCAAGTGATATTCCTAACTTTGGGGACTCCATGTAATGGGCCTGCCACCCAAGGCTTGTATTTACCTTGTCCCTCCCCCCACTGAAATACCCTTGTGCTTGTCAGACCCCAACTTCTACTGGCTGGAGGACGGAGGGGTCTAAGATCAGGGAGATGCTGGATCTCAGAGCACTGTGGAAGCCTCTGTGGATAAGAGGAAGTTGACTATATTTCACAAGCTAAAAAGAATAATAGATAATGGAATTCACATGATTAAATGCCAATAAGAAAGGACCAGAATGGCCAAGGAACACCTGACCTGCTCACAGGGATCTGGAAACTGGATTTGGAATTCCTTCCCAGTGATGTCAATGGCAAGGCCATGCTTGTGATGAGAGGGGAAAGCAGGGCCAAGGCAAACCTCTTGATCCACCTGGTCCATGCTCACCGAGTGGGTGGCCACCTCTTATCCCTGTGGGGCAGGGGTACAGGGGACAGGATATTGACTTCATTTCCTCTTTGCCCATGCTAAAGTGGGCTAAGGAACGATTTCATTGAATTGGTAGCACTCTGGAAAATTATAACCAATTCTCAGTAATCAGCACCAACAAGGGGCCAGCAGTAGGGCTTGCAATTAAATAAAGAAAAATAGCAATGTTTACAATCTAATTTGTTTTGAAACAACAGATTTACCTTTATAATTATGATCCAGTGCAGGTTCCTGACAGAAGGAGCTGGAGGGTGCTCCTCTCCACCTGCACCTGAATAGGAAAACTCCAGAGCTCTCCTTGGCCCTCAGGCCTTGTTTAAATCCTACTTCCTCCAAGAAACCTTGTGGTTCCTGGGTTGGTTCTCCTCCCTCTCTGTGCCCTCTAGCACCATCCTAGCACTGGGTAGAGCCCCCTTCAAGGTCAGCTCTGTCTGTGTCTGTCTGTGACCTCCTCTCCTTCTACATTAGAAGTGCCCAGAAGATAGGTCACAGCCTTTCACCTGTGTTGTCCATCTCAGCAGCCACCTGGACCTAGTACAATACCTGGCACAGTGGACACTTCACTGGAGACTCATTTATTGTTGCCCAATGGACTGGACTCACCTCTTCAGGACCCCAGCTCCCAGGGGATGTGGGGTGGGGGCTGCTCTAAAGTCTAGGAGATTCCAGATTCCCAGGGCCCTGGGGAAGACCCTGTGGATTAACAGGAAATTGCCCTTATTTTTCAAGCTACAGAAGAGTATTTACCAGGCCCAATTACAGCTGACTTTCTTGGTCCAAGAGTGGGGAAGCGGCCACTCTTCCAGGGGCGAAGTGAGCCGGCAGGGGCACCTCTGGCAGGAGGACGGGTCTCCTGCTCCCATTCGATCACTGGCCCCATCTCTCGATGTGAGACCAGAGTTGAGGTTTTGTAGGATCAGGAAAGGGGGGCCGCACTGCCCTCCTCCTTTCCACCCCTCTTTTCTCTCACAGCCCCCGCAGGCCTCCTTCTTGGGCTCTTTGTCTGTCGGTCTGTCTGTTGGCTTTCTCTCTGCTGGCTCTCCAGCGTTCGTTCTCTCTCGTTCTCTCTCTCGTTCTCTCACTATAGTTTCTCCTCTGTCCTCTCTCTCTCTCTCTCTCTCTCTCTCTCTCTCTCTCTCTCTCACCCCCCCCACCCCTCAGCTCGCATGAGCCGCCTGCTTTCAGCTCCGATCACCCTCTTCCTGGTAGCACCCACCTTCAGGAGACACTTCAGGTGTTGGGGGCAGGATGGCTTTCTTCCTCCGCGTTTTCCTCCTCGCCTCACGGCTTGTCCAGCCATCCTCCCGGCGTGAGACTCAGTCCCTACCCCTCCTGACGGCCTCCCAGCCCCCCCACAATGCTCACTTTCACCCTCCCTCCTTTCCCCCACCTTGGGCCTCCCTTCTCCTCTGCTGCCAGCCCCACCTCCTTTGGGAGGGGCTTCAGCATGATGGTGGTCAGACAAAAGGGCCTGGATGAACTCGGGGGCACCCTCTGAGGCGCCCCACCACGTGACCCTCCCTCCGCGGGCCGCTTGCAGCTTCCCCTCCCCAGCTGGAGGTCTGGGGAGTTTGAGCCCCGAGACACGGTCCTTTTCGGGCCTCTTTCGCGCCACTCGTTCAGCCGCGGGTGCTGAGCCTCCCGGCGCCTCGGACACCAAAAAAATGCACCGGGCGCGGGTGGGGGAGACGCTGCGAGGACTGAGGCCGCTCTCTCGGTTACCAGACTGGGCACCAGCCAGCCTAAGCGAGGAGACTCGAGCCCCGCCGTCAGAAGGCTCCTTGTCCTGTGGAAGTGAGAAGGTCTCCAACTTCAGGGGGCCTGAGTCAGATGGGACAAACTCAGTCACCCTCCCCTCTGCAGTATAAGATCAGTAAAAAGAAAAAAAAAAAGGACGAGTCCAAAAGTGTGATGAAAGTGCTCTGCAAGCAGAGCTGGACCTACATGTTCATGAACTTGCGCAGAACTAGATTGTTTTCCTGCCCATCTTGCCCGGCACTTAGCAAGCTGCTGCTCCGGAGCCTACCAATCCCCGACAGCAAATTTCAGAATTAGAAGTGAACTCTCCTCTCATTCCATTCCAGGGTAAATTTTTCAACAAAGGCTATTTAAGATAGAAGTTATTAAGTGAATCAGACAAAACAAGTTCAAAGCTGTGTCGCTGTAAATGCACACTTAGCTAGTGGCTATAGCCAGGATACTAGCCTGATCCTAGACACCATGGGTATTCATTTTAGAGCCTAGGGCGGGACAGTTTCCTCCGAGCCCCACTCCCAGCTGAGTACTTAAAACCATTTTTGGCAATAAAGCTAAACACCCTCAGGGGATATTGCCTGTGGCCAGAGCCACACTTGCTGCACCTTTGGCATACCCCAGGCCAATCCTGATTACAAATTACCCAAATGCTGAGAAGGGAGAAGGAATTCCATCCTCCAGGATCTTAAGGAGGGCCTTGGGCTGAGAAATGCTCCAAGCTTGACAGGTGGGTACCACGCAAAAAAATACTTACTTGCAACGAAACCGAAGAAGAATGGTCACCACAGCTATAATTTAGTGAGCAATTAAAAAGTGCCAAGTACATAGTACACCTCATATTTAATCCAAATAAGTCTCATGTGGTAGGTACTATTGTTATCCCTTTTAACAGATAAGGAAACTAGCTCAGAGAAGGTAACTTGAAGAAGTCATAAAGCTGGTTAGTGGCAGAGTTGGGTTTGGAATCCAGGTCTGGCCATCGCCCAAGTTTGGGCTCTTAACCACTATATCATCCTGCCTCTTTTCCCACAGAGTGTGATTCTAAAACTCTCCCAGAAGGAACAGGGACAATCATGGGCCAGGGCACAAACTTGCTGGAAATGGGCTATTTACCAAAATGTAGAGGGCTCAACAGGGACCCAAAGTCATCCTGCTGGCTTCATAAATGCCTCAGACTCCCAAATAAAAGTCCAGACTCCTAGAATCCGAAAGATGTGTCCGATCCGCCCATCCACACAGAAGTCATCCCACTTCTGGTTTCTGTTATTTCTGGGTAGTGGCAAGATTTGCAGGATGCCAAGCCTTGAGTGAGCTTCCTGGAGACAGTGTTATGCGGTGTAGGGGTGGGCTTGATAATGGACCCCCGCTGCCCTACCCCCAGTCCTCCCTGGAGGGAGGACAAATAGGCCCATTGATTCTAAACTCTCCCAGAAGGCATGAGAGTAATGACTCTGGACTATGTGATGCCTACACCACCTTTGACCTCCCCACTGACCCCTGCCCTGGGAGGTTCCAAAGGCCACAAATCTCTGTTGCTTGTGGGCCATGTAGTTTGTGGCTGTTTGTAGTTTTGGAAGGGAGAGGAAAATGACAGGGGTAGGAGACACTGCTTCTCACTGTTCTGGGCTTCATGAGAGAACTAACAAGGGGCAGGCAGGGCCCCTTCCAAACCCTGCCAAGACACACCGCAAGTACTGATAGGGACTCCATCATTTATTTTTGAAAGCAGCAGGGCGTTTGGCTCATTTGCATAAATGTTTGCACTGTCTGCTACATTTTGGTTCTAGAGAAGGGCACCAGGCCACAGACACACATAACAGATCTGTAACTGGGCATCTCAAGCCTGGCCCTGGCTAGGTGAGTTAACCAGCCAGCCAACGATGGCCCCTCATCCTTTGTGTCTATTTTTGAAAGTCCCTCTAAGCGCAGAGTCCAACACCAAGATATGTGGCAATAGTAAGGTCTTGCCCCTAGTGGGGTACTTCTAAGCCAGATGTGTAGGTGAACGGATAGATTAGGTAGCATTTTGACTCGGAAATGCCTGGGAGTCAGGACTTCTGATTTCTGCTGCTCAATAAAGAAACATTTATTGAGTGTTATATATGTGTCAGACACTTTACTAGGCACTGCGATAATGTGGCAAATATCAAGACCCTATCTCCATCATTGAGGCACTCATAGTCTAGCACAGGTGACAGAAACATGATCAGATAACTCTAGAGCAGTGTGCCATCAGAGAGAAGATAAGAGAGGATTGCTAAAATAACATTCACCTAGTGGGGGGACAGAGTCTGGAGAGACTTGGATGCAATTGATCAATGTGAGTCTTAAGCATCAACCCTCCCCATCTCCAAGCTGTTTTAACCTCTCAGACAATTGACTCCTTGAGTGAACTCAGTAAATGTTTAAGCTCTCTGGGCTGCCTCAGTTTCATCTTCAAAATGGGAGCAATAATCTGGGAAATGGGCCCCTATGTGTCCTCTGTGCCCTACCCCCCATCTTGGTTGGTCCTATATCCAACATCCATCCCAGAGTGAGAGCATCATTTCCAGTTTCCTCAAGATGTCATGCAAAAATGTGGCTGAGCCTGAGAGTAGGGAATTTTGAGAGGTGGTGGGAGTGGAACGGAGGTGCGGTTACGCGCAGAGGGTGTGGCCCCAAAGGAAGGTACCGGTAGAGTTGGGGGTTAACCTTCTATTCTGACGTAACCATCTTTATGTGCCTAAAGTAGCAGCATCGGGGAGGAGAGTGAGGCTGCTAGGGAAAAGGCAGCTCAGGACCAGCAGTCAAGTGTCGCCTGCTTCGGCACCCTCGCCCCCATGCAATTCATCTTGAGGACAGAGGCACTGAGGGACGGGGTGTCCTTTCCAACTTCCACCCCTCAACAATTGGGATCGTCTTAGTTTCTTTCTGGAGTTGAGCATTTGCCCACAATTTTTTTTTTTTAATCTTAAATCCGGCTCACCTTTGGGGAGGGGGTCACCAGTTCCATTACGTTTTCCCCACGCTAAGTAAAGGATTTTCTTTTAATTATCGTAAGCGACTCCTTCAGGGTTTCTGGGTGGCACGGGAGTGCTGGGCCGAGTCGGCGCAAGCCCGCGGCGCTGTCTCTCCAGGATTTCCTGCACTCGGTAAGCGGAGGTCTGCTCAAACTTCAGCCTCCGACGAAGGCAACGCGGCTTCCCTTTAAACTGCACCAGCTCCTGGCCCCAGCCCATTGGGCCGCCTCTTCCCCTCCCCCTCCGCCTCCGCCCCAGCTAAGGCTCCGCCCCGAGCCCTCAGCTTAGAGGCCTCCCTGCCACCTGCCCGCTGCCCATCCCACATGCAAAGCGTGACCGCGGGGGAAGGCAGCCGCGCGCTCCCATACCGGCCCCGCGCCGCGGTGACCGCCAGCAGCTCGTCTACCCCGGCCTTCTGCGCCTACCCAGCATGCACTTCCAGGCCCCGAGCTATCTCGGAGCTGCAGCCCCGAGGTCAGAGCGACCGGAAGAAACAGGAAGTTTGGGACAGTCCTAGTCGTGGGGCCGGGAGCCCTAAACGGCAAGGCTCTGCACTCGGCGCTGCCTCTCCCTCCCGCCTCCCTCAGGCGGACTTCCCTGGGGTCCGTTTCGGGGGCTGGCCTGAATTCCAAAAATCCAGATGTGTTTGGGGGTCATTCAAGGCACACTCCCAGGGTTCTCTTCGCCGTAGCATCTCTGGGCTTTCTGGATTGAAGGGTGAGAGGAGAGAAGTGCTCCTGCCCTGATGGAGTGGTAGGCCCTAAGGGTGGTTCGTCTTCTGCCCGTGGAGAGGGAGAAATATTGGATGGAGGAATAGGGCTGGAGATTAGCCTTCCAGGGCCATCTCTAGGCAGGTAGGGCAGAGATTGGAACCTGGTGCTAAGCCCAGGGTTATTGTCTCTCCTCACCTCCACCACTTAGCTCAGCTCTAATCTGTCCCCTACACTAAGGCTGCCTCTATTATCCTCAGCAATCACATCACTAAAGGGCACGGCTATTCACCAGGGGCCCCCGGCAAGGGAAAGGGAATGCCTAATGCGGCCCCATTCCTTGGATAGGAAAACGCAAAAAGCATACCCTGTTGAAAGTGTCTTCCATCCGCACACCCCTTTGGCCAAGCAGGAAGGACTAGAGTCTCAGTTCCCTTGGCCTCTCTCTCACTCTCCATCCCCACCCCAACATGAGCTAAACCATTGCCTCAGGTAACCTCAACTATCCCTTCTTAAGCCTCTTGCTGGCCTATAGTTGAGAGGGGTCATAGTTCATGGTGGATCCTAGTGGGCTATGTTGATCCTAGCACTTTGCTTGGCCAATCCTTTCCAGGTTGTGCAGACAGGCCTTTTGTGTGGAAATGCTCATTCTCTTCCCATAGCCTTACACTCCTAGCCAGGGAATCCTCACTCCCAGCTCACTGTGGGTTTCTAAGTTCTCCTGGTGGCCTTGACTCAGTGTGCATCTTCCTAGATTTCCTGAGAGGAAGGGGAGCAAGCGGAACAAGAATGGGTATTTTGGAAATAGGAAAGTGAAGGTAAAAAAAGAAAAAACTCATTGGCTATAGAATGATCGTGAGACTGTCACAGACACCCCCAGGCAGAATCAATTGCTCTTTCCTCTGTGCTCCCATAGCATAGAATTTATACCTCTATTATCACATTGTATTGTAATTATTTGTTTACATGCTTCTCCCCCCTGCTAGACAGTGAGCTCCTGGAGGGCAGAAACTATGCCTTATTCATCTCTGCAGCTCCCTACACAGATTTTAGCTCACAAAAGGGCTGTTGGATTAATGAACTAGAAATGGAAGGGATTCAATTAGATGACCTCCAGGATATCATTCAGCTCCAATATTCTGTGATGCAATTTAAACATGTACCTATAGATATACTCACATACATGTAAACACACAAACAGAACAAAAAGACAATCGCCATCATGCCATAGTCTGGGCGTCAGTGTAAGACAACTGCTTGGAAAGTGAACAGATGTTACATGATGCCAAGTAACTGGCCTTTTGAAAGTTGAATCTCCAAATCTAAACATCTGAAGTGTTGACAGCCAACATCACAACTGATTTGGCTGATTTTCCCCCCACTGCTGTGACTTTTAAAGCAGCCACAGCCATACATGTAGAAATAGTGAACATTTGAGCTGAAAGGGCCCTCTGAGATGCTCTGGCACGAGTGTCTTTATTTTACAGATGAGAAAGTCCAAAGTCAGAAGCAGAAATGTCAGTCCCGCATTCTTGCCACTTGGAGCATACACATGTATGACATATGTTTGTATGGAGACACCTGCCTGGACCTGCACACATGGCTGCTGACATGCATAACTGTGGGTGCATCCCCAAACCTGCTACCACGATACCTTGGCACACGCTTTCCCCAACAGCTCCCTAGCAACTGAGGACAACTTCACTCCCATATGGCTGCTGATCGGTGAAGGAAAGACAGGGGTAACCTAGGACTGGGCAGCCCTTGCCAGTGTGAAGGAGACTGAGAAGTGAGAAGTCTACAGGTTTGCAGCTGTCATTTAATGTGCTCAGTTCACTCAGCTCCCCTTGGCCTCACCTCCGTTTGTAGAGAGTGAGGAGAGGAGACATTCCGGGCTCATTCCAGGAAGCCATGTGCATGCTGCAGGTGTGGTATGCAAGTAAGCAGCGTGCTTCCAGCTGCTGCCTTGCACTTCAAGGGCTGACAGGCAACCCCCTCCCCCCAAACAAAACTCTCTACCCACTGCTGGCCTCTCATCACATGGGCATGATTAAGGAAACCAAGGGCTGTCGCAAGCCCTTTTCAAAAGGAGGGAAATTATGGCTTTTTCTCCACCTTGCCTGCCCACCTTTTCCTAGGGGAGTTTCTTCCCTCAGATCCACCTCTAACTGGAAGCCAAGGCTGATTTCACACCCCACCCACCTCTGGTCGCCCCATTACAACATGCTCCTTTAATGTTCCCTTGGCTAGTTTGCACACTAATCATTGGTGCCTAGTCATTGTTCCCCAGCAGGGTCCTCTCTCCCACCTCCACCCCACTTAGCATGAGCATCCCATCCTTGCTTTTTGTAAAGTGCTTTATAACTTTCAAAGCACTTTCCCACACATGTCTTATTTCAGTTTTACCACAACCTGGCAAGGCAAGTATTAGTAGCTTCATTTTAGACACCAGGAGAAGCTCAGAGAAGATAAGCCAGCTACCCAACGTCGCACAGCCAATACATGGAATGAGGCGGCCATACCTCCATCTTTGACTACAAAATACAGACTTTGCCCATGCTACCACCCTAATTCTCAGTTGATGTCTGGCTCCCCAAAGGGAAGGAGCTGTCTTTCTGCTTCCTTTGTACCTCCAGGGTGCCTAATATGGGACTGGCTCTGAACACAATGGACATTCAGAGGCCCGGGTAGACAGACAGATGATACAACCAGCCAGCAAATACTGGAAGCTCCAGGAAGGAAGAGGCACTTGCAGACAAACACTGTGGTGTACCACCGGAGCCTTTCCAGCAGTCCACCACTTACGTCTCTTATCCATTCTAACTAGCTCAGAGAGAGCAGGGCCAAGGCCAGAGAGGAGAGCATCCCTATCGTGTAGACCCTGGCTCTCCCCTCCCCTTCTCCTTTGGGGCTTCGGAGCTCATGAATTAAGCGAATATTGGAACTAGTCGTATACTAGTCAGAGAGGGATTGTTGTTTGGGTCCTTCTTTACGGGGACAGATTGCGCCGATACAATGCCCCAAGGCCCCAGCTCTTTCGTGCCGGCTGGCTTGGGCTGACGGCGCCCCCCTTCCCTTTTATGAGTCTCAGCTGATTTCCCTTGAGGGCAGCCCCACTAGGCACCCCCCACATACACACCAATCGGACTCCCTTAAGGTACCTGGGCCCCGCCCCGACTGTCCTCAGGGGCGGAGCCAGCCCTAGGGCAAGCTGGGGCAGGAAGTGGTTGCAATTACACACTCCCGCCCTGCACTGCCTGCCACTGCCAGAGAGACATTGCTAACTCGGCCAGCCTCAAACGCCAGGGTAGAGGCTAGAAGAGGGCTCAGCCAGGGACTCCCGGGCTGGAATGAAGCTCCTTTCTAGAAAGAAGGGAGTATCCAAGGCTGGGCAAAAGCTGGAAGCCTCAATTAACTGCTGGTTACATCCAGAGATGAAAGGTGGGGGTCGTGGGTCTTTGTTCCCACCCCAGCATGGCAGTCACTCAGCACCCTCATCTCTTTTAATCCTGGCCACTAGCTAAAGGCAACTTTTCCCTGATGTTTGGGTCTCCTGCTCTCAACTGCCAGGACAGCACGCCCTGATCCCTCCTACCAGGATAAGACAGGCTTTGATCCTCTTCTACTGTAAAACACCCGAGCTTTATAACCCCCATTTGTCCCTAGTTTCTTGGGCATTCCCATTGGAGTGGGCTCGGCCATGTGGAGGGTGTGACTAGTGTGGCCACAGGCATGAGCTAAGGGCTAAGTGCTGTGTACAGAGAGGGATAGGGGAGTTTGAGAATGTTTGGCTGGGATGGCTTCAGAACTCTCTGGGGTAGGCTTTCACTGAAAGCACCTTTAGCTCAGAACATTGAGGCTACATTGGTGGAATGGAGGTAGAAGGGGGCTCAGTGAAGAGACAGAGGAATGAAGAAGATATGGGAGTATAGGAGAGAATGGGATAAGTGAAGTAGTTAGGTTAACAACAACAAAAAAGCCTAGAACTCAGTGAATACAATGGGGCTTCTCTTTGCCCTTCACTAGCATCTTCTTGCAAAGTCCCTGGTTCCCTGGGTATGTCTGCACTCTACAAAGCCTGCACTCAGTGGTTGCCTCCCCAGCTTCAGAGCCCCATTTCACATCCTACTATAAAAACTTCGCATTGCCCTCCTTTACTTTTCCTATTGACATTGCTCCTCTTCTCCCAGGCTAGGACTGCTCAATCTGCTGAGGTGGGCTGGGCTCACTTTGGGGCTGCCCAAAGACAGGCTTTCCCCTTCCCCTCCCGCCCATCCAGGTAGGAGCCAAAGGCTTTGTGGCCCAGCTTGGAGGGGTGGTGGACACTACTGATCAGCAGGCAGCCCTTTTCCCTGGGGTTCCAGGCTCCAGGGAGACTGAGAAGCTGAGTCATAGGCAACTTCAAGCTCCACAGACAGGTAGCAAGAGAAAGAGGGGAGAAAAAAAAGAAAAAGATACAAAAAAACAAACCCATCATGCTGCCTATTACCAGGGGACTGGAGGGACTCAACCCTGCCTTCGTCTTGCTTCACTCAGTGATGGAGCTCACAATTAGAAGATTGTCTTTGAATATGAAAAATGATGACAGGACACTGGATCAAATAAAAGAATAAGGATAGAAGTGTTTTGTAAACTATTAAGTTTTATAAAGATATGAGGGATTACTGTTATTACTATGCATTACAAATTTTCATTTTGCTCCCATGGATCTGGTTTATTAAATACTCTCTTTAATAGAGGAGCATGACACAACCAGGTTAGCTCTGGGGTTTTTGAGGCCCTGAGTGAAGCATCGTGTGTGTGTGTGTGTGTGTGTGTGTGTGTGTGTGTGTGTGTGAAAGAGAAAGAGAGTCAGAGAGACAGAGACATACAGAGACAGAGAGGGAAGGTAATGAGAGGGAGTGACTGGGTGGAACCCCTTCTCTCAACATTTATACCCTGACAAAATGGGGTTGTAATGAACGAGAAGGAGAGACATTAAGGGGGGAAAACTAAACAAATCATATGGTCAGAGAGGTCTAGGAGACAAGTCTTGTTCTATCCGTACCCTCATTACACAGAACAAGCTGGGGAGAGGAGCTTGAACTCCCAATGTCTGTCTGCCAAATGAATGACTGATGGCACAAAATGAGGGAGGAGTGCGCCAACCTTTCTGTCTTCACTGCTGCCACTATAGTGCTGATTATGTGCAGCTGAGTCTCAGCTCCTTGTAGCTGCAGGAGTCATGTCCTACCAGCCCAGTCCTCCAAGTGCTGGTGAGTCTCCAGAAGTCTGTGACAGCAAGTCACCATACCCCTGATGTTTCTGCCACAACTAGAGGCCTGGTGTTCAAAGGCCAAGCACATAGCTAAGGTCACTTGCACCACATGTCACTACTGCTATTTGATTCACAGGGCCCTCCAGGTTCTTGCAAAGGCTCTGGACAGTTCTGAACATCAATCAACAAATAAATGGGGTCATGGATGGAGAAGCACTTGGTGACTTTCACAGCCCCATAAAATATAAGGGATTATTGCATTATATTGCAAAAAGAGATTCAGATTCTTTGAGGGTTGTGGTTATTTGGATTTTGGCAAACAGGAGTTTACTTTGTTATAAAATAAGTATGTGTGGAGTATCTGCACATATGCATGTTCAGGATAAGACCCATAGATAGAAACTTACCTTGCCAAATGGCACAGACAAAGATTCATTTAGACCATGTAAAGCCAATATTGGTAAGTTAACAAGAAGCCCCTGGCCCTCTTTTTCAATATGCTTTTATATAGGTGCTTTCATTAGCATCTTCCCACAACAGTATGCCACTGTTAAACCCCTCTGACTTGCGTTCGGTGAAATAAAGCACACAGTGAGCTTGGAGGAATCTACTTTTGAGACTTGCAGGCTTTGAAAACTTTGCCTGGGATAAATTTTCAGGCACAAAAAACATGGTCTGTGCAGGTCTTGGCAGGACACTCCAGACTCATTTCAACTTCCCTCCATTCTCTGCCCTCATGGTACAGCTCTACAATGCCTCCATAACAACCTCCAGAATAAGAAGAAGGTTCCCTTTCAGTCAGTCATTCAATCAACAAACATATTTTGAGTGCTTTCCCAATGGTACCAGGCCTTCTGCTAGGCCCTGGGGGTACAAAAATGTAGAAGCTTTCATCTCTCACCGTTCACCTCTCAACTCTCAAGCAACATGTTTTGTGGTATCTCTTCCCCTTCAAGGCTCTCCTTGATGTTCATTTTATTCTGCTAAGCGAAGTCAGTATGAGTGGTTTTAAACCCAGCCTGGTTGTTTAGTCTCTGATGGGGCAACGAGGGTCCCCTTTGGAAAGGACAGTACTCAGAATATCAAATAGGACTCTCAGACATAGGGAGCAGGTATCACAAACCTCCAGAGGAGATGCAAGAAATCCTGAATCTTTTTTTTTTTTTTTTGTCCACACCCTTGGAAAGTCAGGAGAAAAATCATGCGATCAGCATTGTGTTGAAACAGTATTCTCACCTCAGATTCTGCCAAAGCAGACACTTAGGGTCTGGAAGGACTCTCTGGTAAGTCCAGCTTAGGCAGTTAAAGGGCTATCTTTTTGGTCCCCAGTACATGGCCATGTACATCCTTGGTGGGGAAACTCTAGTTAGTTAACTAGAACATTCAGGCAGAATGACATACTGGATTTTGGAATTTTCTAATTTATTGAAGGTTCGCCTCCAACTCCTTTCTTGTTTAGTTGCTTGGTGTGGTAAATCTACCTAACATGCATGAACCCCCTTTATAGATTATCAGTAGAGTCTACTGAGCAACTTGATGGAACCTGGCTTTTTTGACTAGGTGTCTTGCAAGAATTTGTGATTAATGGATCCCAAACTGGGGTCCCTGAGCCCATAAAAGCCTGAGAGAGAGTCTATAAATTACGTCTGTATTTCATAAAGTCTAGTGAAATGTACCCGCATGAAGCTGCAAAGGTTAACTACAACGTCAAGTGTTTTTGGCTTTGGCTGGAATTAAATGACCTCTGTGTGGCTCTCTCAGACTGATCTGAAGTTATGGTGCAGTTTTATATGTATCTGATACATTTTCAAGTGGCAAATTATTACTTGAAAATACATTCTGTTTACATAGATAAGCACTTTGAACACAGAGAGTTAAAAGCATAGACTCTAGAATCAGGCTGCCTGGATTCAGATACCGACTTGAAAACTTATTAGCTTGGAATGGATAAACAAATTATAATACATCCATATGACGGAATATTATTTGGCCATCAAAAGGAATGAAGTACTGATGCATGCTACAATGCAGAAGAACCTTGAAGATATCTTGCTAAGTGAAAAAGGCCAGAAACAAAAAGCCATATATTATGATTTTACTTAACTGAAATATTTGGAATAGGTAAATCCATAGAAACAGAGGATAGATAGGTGGTTGCCAGAGTCTGGGGGGAGCAGGGAAATCAGAGCAACTGGTTAGTGGGTATGGAGATCCATCTTTGGGTGACGAAAACATTTTGGAACTAGGTAGAGGTAGTGGCTGCAAAATATTGTGAATGTACTAAATGCCACTGAATTGTTCACTTTAAAATGGCTAATTTTATGTTATGGAAATTTGACATAACATTTTAAAAAATCTTTCTAGCTGGGCAACTTTGGGGAAATCATTGAAACTCTTTGTACCTCAATGTCTTCATCTATAAAAGGGGAAAATAATAGCACTTACCTTATGAGGTTGTTATGAGTATTAAATGAGTTACTATTTTTAAAATCCTTAGGACAGTATCTGGCATATACTAAGTGATATAAAACTGTGTGTTAAATGGAATCCATGAGGGGAAAGAAACAACAAAACCCTTGGTAGTGAAAAGTTTGGGGATCTCTGGTGAAGATGAAAATGGAAAAAGTATTAACTGTCTTTCAAGGTGTAGTCCAAGAGTCCTCTGATTTCGAATTCTCAGTAGGGATTGCTAGAAATTCAGAGTACAAGGTACCACCCCAGACCTATTCAATAAGACCCTGCATGGGAGGGTGCCTTAGCATCTGACTTTTAACAAGCTCCCCCAACCTATGATTCTTATTTATTTATTTTTTAAGGTGAGGCAACCCTTGTTTGACCTCACAGATTGCAAGAAGCTTGCCAGCTTATAATTCCTTATTTTTTTTATTTTTTACAACTACAGCACTTGGTCTTCCTAGGTGGTCTTCCATCCAAGTACTAACTAGGCCTGACCCTGCTTAGCTTCAGAGATAAGATGGGATTGGGCTTGTTCAGGGTGGCATGGCCGTAGACTCAATGATTCTTATATATATTAAAGTTTGAGAAAATTTGATGTAAGAGTTTAGACTGAATGCACACTGGAGGCAAAACACTGCTCCTTAGATTTTTAAAAAATCTAAATCCCAGGTAACTTGGTTTTTAATCATCTTGTGACTTTCTTCCTCTGGAACTTCTTGAAGTTTAATGAGGAAGAACTGATACACAAGGATACATATAAATATACACACCTGAAACAAGAATGGTATCTTCACCGAGTTATCTATAGCAGCAAAACTATGTGCTTATTCTAGTCATGCTGGAAGCACTATGTTGGGCTGCATGGAGGACACAGTAAAACATGGCTCTTGCCTCAGATACTTACAGATGATAAGAAACAAGATGGCTACTGAAAAGGCTGGTTGATTTGAGTGTGGGGTGTGTGGGGGGTGGGAGACAGCAGGGTGGGCAGGACTTGAGGGGACCCAGGCCCCCACTGGATGCCTATTGTCGATCAATCCCAAAGTATTCGTGGATCCTGTCTGCTCAAACGTTGTCAGGTGCTGGGGAGAGGGGGGATGCTGCTTTCTATGACAAGGTGCCTGCCCTCAGATGGGAAGTAGAACTAAGGCACAGAGCACAGAAAAACACTAAGTGCTAAGTTGTAGTGTACTTACCCACAGGGCCAAGAGTTCAGAGGCAAAAGCATTCAGAGAAACCTTTGTGGAGGTGGGGCTTGAAGAACTTGGCCAGGTGGAAGAGAGCTCAAGTGTAGGCATAGGGATAGGAGTGAGAAGGTCTGTGTGGTTCAGGAGGGCACCTTAGTCCCATGCCAACATCCCTAAGCCTCCACAGAATCACCACCACAGCCAGAGGAATGCAGCTGCTCCAGGAACTGGAACTGGGTGAGCACCCGCTAAACTGGGTGTTATTCTCAATATTATTTAGCCTCTTTGGGGGAAAAATAATAGTTTTACTGAAAGTTCTTGCTAAATTATGTATGTAAGTATGTATGTATGTATGTATGTATGTATGTATGTATGTATGTATGTTCAGGCTGTGGCTTTTATTCCTAGGCTTGAATTAAGCGGTGCTCTCAGGTTCTGAACTCTTTAAAAACTTCTCGTATTAAAACAAACAAACAAACAAACAAACAAACTGCTGTGAGGGCATCTATTAGGTGTCAGGCACTGTTCTAAGTGCTTAACACACAAGAACTCATTTGATCCTTGTAACATTTCCAAGTGTTTACTAGCTACTATTTTATAAATGAGGAAACTGAGGCTTAGAGAGAAGTTAAGTGTCCAAGATGATGTCTCTAGAAAGTGGTGAAGCCAGGATTCAAACCACCATGTCAGTCTAACTTCAGAGACTGTGTGTGTAACCATTAAATGGAAGGAAAAAGACAAAAAGAGACCAAGAGTTAAAACTGAGTCTTTAACTGGCAAGAAGGGGATCCAGGTGTGGGCCTCAGATTCCCCACTATAATACAAGAGGGTTGGATTAGGTCATCCATTCATTCATTCATTTAATAAACACATGCAAAGGGCAAGGGTGGGGGATGTTGGTGGGGAGAGGAAGGAGGCTGTGATACACAGATGAGAAATACTGGGTCCCTTTAATAAAAGGAAGTGAAAATCTAGTTGGAGAGACAGATGGGCAGAGAGTAGAAGTGCTAAATAATGGGCCAAGCTCAGTTCTGTGGGGTACTCTGAGGAACAGTTAACTTCCATGGGGAGGGAGCGGGTGTCAGGGAAGGTGGCATGAAAGAGCTGGCCGGGGTAATAATGGTTGAGTGAGATTTCAACAAGCTGAGGACATAGAAAAGACTGATGGAATAGTCGAGAAAGCACTTGTCTAAAGAATGGCCAGAGGGCCAGTGGGTTAGAACAGAAGCCTTGTGAGGAACACAGAAAGAAAGGAGATTGGAACCAGATCAGGGAGGGCCCTGAAAGCTAGGTAAAGGCTTATGGACTTGTCAGTGGGCTGCCATGGCCAGTTTTTTAGGACAGATGATTTCTTACAGTCCCTTCCACCTCTAACACTGTTTGATTAAGAACCTTGTTAAATGCCTAGATATCTTAGGGAAGGTGGGTTTGACCTAGAGAGGCCTCTGGGGTGATTTTAGCCCCCTTTCTCATTCACTCTCCTTGGCTATAAAATCTAGAAAGATTGTTGGTTGTTTATAGAGTTAAATTTCACCAGACATACTGTTTCCCCATCTAGACCCAGGACTCTGAGAGTGCAGAGACCAGACTTTCCAGAGCATGCAGTGGGCTGCTGGAATGCCTCTCCAGCAGCAACCTGCTACAGTAGCGTTTGTGCTTTTGAGATTTACAAATAGCAAGTAGAGAGAAGGAATTCTTCCCTTCAGCCCCTCCCAGGACATAAAGTGAAACACTAGAGAGCACGTAGTGTCTATAACTCATGGTCAGCCTAGTACCTTACCGGAGTTTGCAAGGCTCTTTCTCTATGTCTCTCTTCTCTGGTCCCCTTTCAGCCGGGGTGACTTAGAATGAACCCTGTCGCAGTCCTGAGACTTCACATTCCAAAACTGACTCATCTTCAACTGACTTGGATTTAGGAGATGAAGGGATGACCAGAAACTTCAAATTTGCTTCATTCTGACACTCTAAAGATCTAAATCACTGGAATTTTGTTGTTGTTGTTGTCATTGTTGTTGTTGTTGTTGTTGTTGTATCATAGAGATGGGCTATTTTACCAGACAGACAAGGCCGCTGATTGTAGAACAAAGCAGAGAATTGAAACAATTATCCTATGAAGTCAGATGTTGGTTTGAGGCCTAAATTACCATGGGACCCACAAATGCTGTTTTTTCTGGTAAGCTTCAAGAGGGCAGGACCCAGGCAGGTGTCACCCCTAGCTGTCTGTACCATACCTAGGGAGGCTGGTGATGCCAGTGCTGATGATAATAACTTCTGGATGAGTCCAGTAGTTTACAGTGTATTAAATTCTTTCCCATCCATTATTTCATCTGATACTCAAAGGTGTCCCTGTGAGGGAGGTAGGACAGATGAATTAATTTCCATATTTTTGAGTGTGGGGAAGGCCCAAAACACAGTACCAGACATTAGGCTAACACTACTCAAATGTTGCGGTTTGCTTGAGGTCCCACTGCTAGCTATTGACAAGACAGGGCTAGAATCTGGTTCTTAGAACTCCCTAGACAATCCTCTTTCCATTACACCTCTCTGAGAGTCTAGTCCCAGGCCAGTAGCTATTACTGATGGGAGAAACAATTAGAAAAAATCTGCCTGAAAAGGAATATTTTGGCAGTAAATAGAGGTGCTGTACCACATTGAAAATAACTCTGAATGTGGAGTCAGGACTACTGTGGTTGAGTCCTAGCACAGGAGCTCACTAGCCATGTGACCTTGAGCAAGCCACTCATAGGTGTTCATAGACTCAGTTTCCTCAATTACAAGTGAGGAACAAGTGAAATAACAGAAGTGAAAGGGCTTTGTTAACACTCTGATGGTGTACAAAGGTAAGGCATTATTATTATGATTATGTTGTGGTTCTAGCCTCAAATAAAATAATCATTAATATCTACATTCTCTAAAAGTTTCCCATAGCTCTCCTCATCCTGCTCCTTGGTTTCCAACATCATCTCCTGTAGGGCAGGAAGCGTGACTCCCAATAGGAAAGGGCTCAGAGAAGCTAGAGCTTTGACCAGAAACAATGATTTTGCTCCAACTTTGATTTCACCATGATGCAGCCAAATGGTGAGACATAGACAAGTGGGAGCCAAGGGGTCCAGAATCCATTTCAGCCTCAAACCAAGGAGCAAAGTGGCCCTAAGGCCCTAAGGGCCTTAAGAGAAGTGGAGATTTAGTAATTACCAGATTAATTAAAATCAGTGAAGATAGCCAATCCAAATCAAAGCAGAATTGGTGGGGCCTGCATTATCAGTCTCAATAGAGGCGACTTTCCCCTTAATAATGAATTTTTGATTCCATATGTTGATTAGTTTAAACAAATCGTTTCCAAATGATTTCCCTTGGTGCAACTTAGGCCAAAAATTTTTGAGATGTGTGTGTGGGGTGCATGGCAGGGTGAGAGTGGTCGAGTAAAACAGAGGTTCCCAAAACAAAGTAAAATGACAAGCATTATGTCCACATTACTGCAATAGAGTTAAGGTTGGTGAGGACAGCAAAACACCAGGTCTCAGACAACTGCAGCCTTAGTGGCTTGCTGTTCTCCGAAATATTCACACATATCCTTTAAACCAGGTGAGGAAGAATACTAGGCAAGTCTCAACAGCCATCTCTACAGTCCTTCCAAAGGAGAAAAGACAGCCAGTAACTTAGAGGTGGAACCTATGGGCCTAGGAAGCAGGGAGAAGGAGGAAGACATTAATCCAGCAGGGCTTCCTACTGGTCCAAATGACCTTCTGACATCCTTAGTGGAGATAAGTATATAATAAATAATATTAATACATCTGTACATAAAGACTGTTTTCAAATTCCTGCTATTTGTTTCACGTTTTGTTTCCAAAGCCCTGACCCCTTCAGGAACTGCTGGGCACATCCCCTAATGCCCTCTAGGCTGAGGCGATGCCTTTGAAGTCCACACCACCAGCTCAGGGTTGGAGCTGCTAAGAAACACCCTAAGCCTGAAAGCAAGTCGGACCGCAGCTTCAGCTCCTCAGCAAGCTGCTCTCCTCGTAGCTAACATAAAGTCATCAGAGTTCCAATGTGGACCGCAGGCTTCTCAGCCCTTCATTTCCAGGGATGCCCTGGGATGTAAACACACAGGAGAATTTATTCCTTCGTCAGGCGAGGAGTAGTTAAGTTAAAGGGTAAGGGTAAAGGGGCTCGGTCTGATGATTGAGGAGCCCGGAAAAAGTGGGCAGAAACTGAGTCCTTCTCAAGCCAGGTTTTCGACCCGGAGTCCTGCAGACGTCCCCTTTACAGACTTTTCGTCTCCCTTCTCCTCCTTCCTTCCTTAGGCCCCTCGCTCCTATCTCTCCCCCCCTCCGCACCCCGACCCCTGCCCCCGCCAGATGCCTCTACGCCCAGGCCGGGGAATGCCCTTTGAGGGCGGCCCAGAGGTTTTGCAGTCTCGGAGGTCGCCACCAAGGGTGGGCCTCCCCGCAGACGCGAGAGGAGGCAGCGAGTCCTGGCATTTTCCCTTCCTCAGCACCTGTCCCACTTCAGCTCTGGGGCTGGGGCTGCGCCCGCGGGCTGCCTGGGTGCCTGAGCGCCAGAGCCCTGCATGGAGGTCGCCCGGGTTAGGGAAGTGGGGATCCGGGAGAGGGGCGGGGCGTCTGGCGGGGGCGTTCCCCCTCATGCAAGACCTTACGTCCCCCCATACACTGAGTCTAAACGGAGCGAGAGAATCACACATAAAGCACGAGCGAAAAGGCTTGCTCTCCGACCCCGAGCGGCATTGCTCAACCCCCCCCTTCCTGGAGCTGGGGGCTGGCTGGGGAAGGTGGGTCCGTTCTTCCCCCGTAGCCGGTGCGGGGTCTGTGGCTGCCCCGCGAGGTTCCGGCTTCCCTGGAGCTGGCAGGGGGAGCCCCAAGAACTGCAGGCCCGCTCCCCCTTCTTCCTCCTCCTTCCCCTCCTCCCCCACGTGTCCTCCCGGAGCCCAGCGGCCAGATCCCAGAAACCCCCCCGCAGCCACCTCCCTCCTCCTCCTCCTCTTGCCGCTTCACCCGCTTCCTCCGCGGCGTGGAGAGGAGCAAAGTTGCGACAGCGGCCGCGGGCTCTGCCCAGGTGAAGGGGGCGCGGTGGGGGGTGGGGGGGACAGTGCGGCCCTGCTGCGGGGGCGGAGGGAAGATAAAGAAACTTGCTCTCTGCGGCTCTCACCCCGCGCGGGTTCGGATCTTGCGTGGACCGAGCCCTCGTGGCGAGACGCGGCAACGCCACAGGGACCGAGGCCGGCACCGGGACCTGGACCCGGACCCGGACCACGCGCCTGGGCCGGATTGGCGGGCGCAGGCAGAGGGCCAGGCCAGCACCCAGGCAAGGGCGGGGTGTGTGGCGGTACACCGGACCGAACCGGGGACTCCGATGGCCTAGGCGCGGGCCGAACCCGGACCGAGCCGAGTTGGGTGGCGAAGTAGGACGTGGATTCGGGGGCGGGCAGCGGGAGAGCTCAGAGCCTGTGAGACTAGCCTGGGCGTAGAGGCAGGGAACGAAGTTCCAGGGCGCTACTGGGCTGAGACCGAGCGGTGGGCAGGGCGGTGCTAGGGCTGGGCTGGACCCCGCGGGGAGAGGGCGAGGGGAGGGAAAGCCGGGGGGTGGAGTAGGGGCGTGGAGTTGCGAGCGGGGTCTGGCCTCGGCCGGGGGCGAAGGTAGATCCGCGGGGCCGCCAGCGGAGGGAGGGAGGCCCGCGGCAGCTCGGCGGCGAGGAAGGCCAGCTTCCGCGGAGTTTGTGCCTGGGCTTCCCGGGCTCCCGCCGTCTCACGCGCACAGATGGGTTTAGGGGACTGACTGGTAAGTGACTACGAGTGTTTGACGGTGTTCAGCGGCGATTCCGGGAAAAGCAAGGAAAGACACGGTCTACAGGTGTCTTGACCCGCCCCGTATCTGGATTCCACTCCTCAGGGCGGACCCTCCCTGCCACAACCCTTTGACTCTCCAGCACTCCCACCGCCTAACCCTTTCCTTGGCCATTTGACTCTCCTACGGGTATGTGTTTGGGGGTGGACGACAGCGAGGGGTATACTTTCCCTCCCACCGCAGCAGCCTAGTTGGTATCTTATTCCTACGTGTAGTGTCGCTTCGAGTCGCGTGGACATTGAGGTATAGATAATCTACTACCCACTACCCCCCCCAAAGCGACTTGATGGCTTTTAGGGAAAGGGACAACCCCCTGGATTTCCATGCCTGGGATGAGGTTTTAGGATTGGGATTCACCTCCAGCTCACACTTCCTAACCCCTCTTTCTCTGTGAGACATTTCCACGGGATCCAGGCTTGGGTGAATTGGGTGGGGAGGGCAGGAGTATTAATGTGCTTTTCTATCACTACACAGGTTCGGCGTGGCCAAGGACGGCTAGTCTCGGAGGGAAAGTAGCCACCAGTCCAACTCGGGTCGTCCCCACTACTACCTCGGTGAGGAGGGCAACGCTGTGAAGGGGATGCTTCTGGTGGGTAGGGGCCCAGCATAAGGGAGGGGGCTGGGTAACCGCCCCCAGAGGACTCTGTTTCTTAGCGGGGAGGGACACTCGAGCCTCAGCTTCAGAGGAGGGGTTCCGGGGAGGGAGAAGGGGGTGGCAACGATGGGGGGTGACGGGAAGAAAGAGGGAATCACGCTCTGCCAGCAAGGAGAGCCTCCCTCAGGCCCTTCGGAGAAGGGGACTCAATGTGTCTGCTCTTTGATGCCCAGCAGGGGAGATCTAGGGTCTCTGGATTTGCACACTAGATTAGGCACCAGTGGTCTGAGAAAGTCAGGTTGGGGCATAAGGTGGACAGCGTTGGAAGAAAGAGGGAACCCTCAGGCCTTGGCGCACCGATCTTTTCCCTTTCTCAATCTCCCCCTTCGAGGGGCGTCGAAGGGGGGGCTTGGGACTCTTGCAGCCCCTCTGATTGAGCGCCTCCGCCTCTCCTGGGAGTCTAGCTTTTTGCCTGGCTTGCTGCAGCCACCGCTGGCTCCCTCTCCGGAATCCGCTCGGTCCTCACAGCGATCCCCTCCTCCTCTGCTCCCCTCCCAGTGTCACCGGGGCTGCTTGGCTCTGCCCCCTTCGCCGCCGCTTGCTCCCTGCTTTCGTCCCTCCCTCTCTCGCTCGCTCCCTCCCTTCGCCTCCTCCCCATTCCTCCCCCTGGGCAGGGACATGTGGCATTCTGGGAGTTGTAGTCCCTTGGAGCGAGGGCTGGCGCCGCCCGCGGACCCAGCCGGACTCCACTTCCCGTCGAGCCCTGCGACCGGCACCCACTCCACCAGGCTTCGCTCGCACACACAGACACACACACACACATCGCTCTCCCCCTCACTCTTTTCGCTCGCCGCGGCTGCTGCCAGTGTGTGGCTCTGTCTCTCCTCCGCTTTGCTGAGCCCTCCCTTCTTCCTCTCAGTTCCTAGAGTCCGACCGCCGCCGCCGCCGAGAGAGAGGAGAAGGAGGTCGGTGGCGATAAGGGGCGGATAGGGGCATCAGATCGGGGCAGTATGAAGCGGGCGGCGGTACTGAGGGAGTGAGGGAGAACCCGGGTGGCGGCCTGAGCCTCCCCACGGAGCCGACCCGGGAACAGGTGCGTCTTTTTTTTCTCTCCCCCAACCCTTCCACCCCTTTTGACTGACTCCTCGGTTTTCTCGTATCCCCCCCTCCCCGCTTCGTTCTATCTTAAGCCTTTCCTCAACCCTGTCCCTTCTTCGCCCCGCGTCCGCTTTGCTTGCCCCCCGGGGGCGCCGTCCTCTCCGTGTCCCCGGACGTTGCGCTCCCTGGAGCTCGCCCTGTTCTCGCCCCTCCCTTCGGGACAGCTCCCTTCCACTTACCACCTTCGTACCCCATCCCTGCCCTACCCTACCCCCTCCTCACCCCCTTCTCCCTCGGCCAGGTGAGACTTGTTCGGCACAATTCGAGAGAGTCTTCTTCCTGGCTGGGCGGGGGTCTCCATGGAAACGGGGGTCTCATTGATCCTGGGGGGTGGGAAACCATTGGAATTACCCCACTATTCAGAACAGAAGGTGGTGGCTACGGTCTTGTTAACTACCTGGCCCCAATGCCTACCCCCCACCCCAATCTAGGCATCCGACGATCGTAAGGGAGGCTGGCCAGCAAAGCAGGGCGAGAATGGGCTTGTTTATTTTTTTTTTTGGGGGGCTGCTGTCCGTGATGAAGTCTTGAAGAGACCGAGAGAAAATACCCTCCAACCTCAGAGGGGAGGTGCGACGGGTGCTTTTCAGGGCTGCGTTCTCCCTGGTGTTGGTGTGCAGGAACCGTAGGGTAAGGGGTACCCCTAGGTGGCGGGGCCTGGAGTTCGGGAGTGGGAGTGCTGTGATGGGGGCAGGGGCAATTATCCGAGTCCCTGGAAAAAAGGCGGGGGATGACTTCAGAGCGCCCTGGCTCCGCTGCCCTCGCTCTAGGGGCGGGAGCCGCCGGGCCGGGCGCGGCGGGGAGGGGGCTTAAATTGAAGGAGGATGAGGTCGGGGGGCAATTCCTACTAGCCCCGGCAAGCCAGGGGGAGATCCGGCGTACAAGCTCTCCACCCGCTTCGCGCCAGGCCTGGAGGCAAAGGGTCTGAGACCGAAGCCGAGGTCTGGAAGGAGAGAGGCTCTGGTTACGGGGCCGGGTTTCGGGATCAGGGGCAATCCCTCAGCTTAGGAGGAGGGCGAGAGATGGCCACGAACCCCAGGGCTCCCCCACCCCGGTCCTAAGGGGCGTGAGAAACGGACAGGAGGCCCAGCAGAGCTGGATTGGAGCAGATCGCGGCTG
>NW_024342472.1:813854-830081 GCF_902729225.1 Pteropus medius
GAAGTCCACACCACCAGCTCAGGGTTGGAGCTGCTAAGAAACACCCTAAGCCTGAAAGCAAGTCGGACCGCAGCTTCAGCTCCTCAGCAAGCTGCTCTCCTCGTAGCTAACATAAAGTCATCAGAGTTCCAATGTGGACCGCAGGCTTCTCAGCCCTTCATTTCCAGGGATGCCCTGGGATGTAAACACACAGGAGAATTTATTCCTTCGTCAGGCGAGGAGTAGTTAAGTTAAAGGGTAAGGGTAAAGGGGCTCGGTCTGATGATTGAGGAGCCCGGAAAAAGTGGGCAGAAACTGAGTCCTTCTCAAGCCAGGTTTTCGACCCGGAGTCCTGCAGACGTCCCCTTTACAGACTTTTCGTCTCCCTTCTCCTCCTTCCTTCCTTAGGCCCCTCGCTCCTATCTCTCCCCCCCTCCGCACCCCGACCCCTGCCCCCGCCAGATGCCTCTACGCCCAGGCCGGGGAATGCCCTTTGAGGGCGGCCCAGAGGTTTTGCAGTCTCGGAGGTCGCCACCAAGGGTGGGCCTCCCCGCAGACGCGAGAGGAGGCAGCGAGTCCTGGCATTTTCCCTTCCTCAGCACCTGTCCCACTTCAGCTCTGGGGCTGGGGCTGCGCCCGCGGGCTGCCTGGGTGCCTGAGCGCCAGAGCCCTGCATGGAGGTCGCCCGGGTTAGGGAAGTGGGGATCCGGGAGAGGGGCGGGGCGTCTGGCGGGGGCGTTCCCCCTCATGCAAGACCTTACGTCCCCCCATACACTGAGTCTAAACGGAGCGAGAGAATCACACATAAAGCACGAGCGAAAAGGCTTGCTCTCCGACCCCGAGCGGCATTGCTCAACCCCCCCCTTCCTGGAGCTGGGGGCTGGCTGGGGAAGGTGGGTCCGTTCTTCCCCCGTAGCCGGTGCGGGGTCTGTGGCTGCCCCGCGAGGTTCCGGCTTCCCTGGAGCTGGCAGGGGGAGCCCCAAGAACTGCAGGCCCGCTCCCCCTTCTTCCTCCTCCTTCCCCTCCTCCCCCACGTGTCCTCCCGGAGCCCAGCGGCCAGATCCCAGAAACCCCCCCGCAGCCACCTCCCTCCTCCTCCTCCTCTTGCCGCTTCACCCGCTTCCTCCGCGGCGTGGAGAGGAGCAAAGTTGCGACAGCGGCCGCGGGCTCTGCCCAGGTGAAGGGGGCGCGGTGGGGGGTGGGGGGGACAGTGCGGCCCTGCTGCGGGGGCGGAGGGAAGATAAAGAAACTTGCTCTCTGCGGCTCTCACCCCGCGCGGGTTCGGATCTTGCGTGGACCGAGCCCTCGTGGCGAGACGCGGCAACGCCACAGGGACCGAGGCCGGCACCGGGACCTGGACCCGGACCCGGACCACGCGCCTGGGCCGGATTGGCGGGCGCAGGCAGAGGGCCAGGCCAGCACCCAGGCAAGGGCGGGGTGTGTGGCGGTACACCGGACCGAACCGGGGACTCCGATGGCCTAGGCGCGGGCCGAACCCGGACCGAGCCGAGTTGGGTGGCGAAGTAGGACGTGGATTCGGGGGCGGGGCGCGGCGGGAGGGGGAAACCAGGCCTGGCCGGGATTGGCCTGGGCGTGGGGGCGGGGGCGAGTTCGGGGCACTTGCTGGGCTCGAATGAGCAGGGCGGGCGGTGCTAGGGTTGCTGGGCTGACCCGCGGGGAGAGGGCGAGGGGAGGGAAAGCCGGGGGGTGGAGTAGGGGCGTGGAGTTGCGAGCGGGGTCTGGCCTCGGCCGGGGGCGAAGGTAGATCCGCGGGGCCGCCAGCGGAGGGAGGGAGGCCCGCGGCAGCTCGGCGGCGAGGAAGGCCAGCTTCCGCGGAGTTTGTGCCTGGGCTTCCCGGGCTCCCGCCGTCTCACGCGCACAGATGGGTTTAGGGGACTGACTGGTAAGTGACTACGAGTGTTTGACGGTGTTCAGCGGCGATTCCGGGAAAAGCAAGGAAAGACACGGTCTGCAACACAAGGACCGCCTCTCCTCACTGTAAAGCAGCATCTGGATTCCACTTCAGGGGGGGCCGCGGACCCTCCCTGCCACAACCCTTTGACTCTCCAGCACTCCCACCGCCTAACCCTTTCCTTGGCCATTTGACTCTCCTACGGGTATGTGTTTGGGGGTGGACGACAGCGAGGGGTATACTTTCCCTCCCACCGCAGCAGCCTAGTTGGTATCTTATTCCTACGTGTAGTGTCGCTTCGAGTCGCGTGGACATTGAGGTATAGATAATCTACTACCCACTACCCCCCCCAAAGCGACTTGATGGCTTTTAGGGAAAGGGACAACCCCCTGGATTTCCATGCCTGGGATGAGGTTTTAGGATTGGGATTCACCTCCAGCTCACTTCCACTAACAACTTTCAGACATTTCCACGGGATCCGAACTTGGGTGGGTGGGTGGGGAACGGAGACACGCTTATCACTACACAGGTTCGGCGTGGCCATACCTGCTGGGTTCCGAGGGAAAGTGCCACCAGTCCAACTCGGGTCGTCCCTCACTACTACTCCTCACAGAGGAGGGCAACGTTGTGAAGGGATGCTGGTGGTAGGGGCCCAGCATAAGGGAGGGGGCTGGGTAACCGCCCCCAGAGGACTCTGTTTCTTAGCGGGGAGGGACACTCGAGCCTCAGCTTCAGAGGAGGGGTTCCGGGGAGGGAGAAGGGGGTGGCAACGATGGGGGGTGACGGGAAGAAAGAGGGAATCACGCTCTGCCAGCAAGGAGAGCCTCCCTCAGGCCCTTCGGAGAAGGGGACTCAATGTGTCTGCTCTTTGATGCCCAGCAGGGGAGATCTAGGGTCTCTGGATTTGCACACTAGATTAGGCACCAGTGGTCTGAGAAAGTCAGGTTGGGGCATAAGGTGGACAGCGTTGGAAGAAAGAGGGAACCCTCAGGCCTTGGCGCACCGATCTTTTCCCTTTCTCAATCTCCCCCTTCGAGGGGCGTCGAAGGGGGGGCTTGGGACTCTTGCAGCCCCTCTGATTGAGCGCCTCCGCCTCTCCTGGGAGTCTAGCTTTTTGCCTGGCTTGCTGCAGCCACCGCTGGCTCCCTCTCCGGAATCCGCTCGGTCCTCACAGCGATCCCCTCCTCCTCTGCTCCCCTCCCAGTGTCACCGGGGCTGCTTGGCTCTGCCCCCTTCGCCGCCGCTTGCTCCCTGCTTTCGTCCCTCCCTCTCTCGCTCGCTCCCTCCCTTCGCCTCCTCCCCATTCCTCCCCCTGGGCAGGGACATGTGGCATTCTGGGAGTTGTAGTCCCTTGGAGCGAGGGCTGGCGCCGCCCGCGGACCCAGCCGGACTCCACTTCCCGTCGAGCCCTGCGACCGGCACCCACTCCACCAGGCTTCGCTCGCACACACAGACACACACACACACATCGCTCTCCCCCTCACTCTTTTCGCTCGCCGCGGCTGCTGCCAGTGTGTGGCTCTGTCTCTCCTCCGCTTTGCTGAGCCCTCCCTTCTTCCTCTCAGTTCCTAGAGTCCGACCGCCGCCGCCGCCGAGAGAGAGGAGAAGGAGGTCGGTGGCGATAAGGGGCGGATAGGGGCATCAGATCGGGGCAGTATGAAGCGGGCGGCGGTACTGAGGGAGTGAGGGAGAACCCGGGTGGCGGCCTGAGCCTCCCCACGGAGCCGACCCGGGAACAGGTGCGTCTTTTTTTTCTCTCCCCCAACCCTTCCACCCCTTTTGACTGACTCCTCGGTTTTCTCGTATCCCCCCCTCCCCGCTTCGTTCTATCTTAAGCCTTTCCTCAACCCTGTCCCTTCTTCGCCCCGCGTCCGCTTTGCTTGCCCCCCGGGGGCGCCGTCCTCTCCGTGTCCCCGGACGTTGCGCTCCCTGGAGCTCGCCCTGTTCTCGCCCCTCCCTTCGGGACAGCTCCCTTCCACTTACCACCTTCGTACCCCATCCCTGCCCTACCCTACCCCCTCCTCACCCCCTTCTCCCTCGGCCAGGTGAGACTTGTTCGGCACAATTCGAGAGAGTCTTCTTCCTGGCTGGGCGGGGGTCTCCATGGAAACGGGGGTCTCATTGATCCTGGGGGGTGGGAAACCATTGGAATTACCCCACTATTCAGAACAGAAGGTGGTGGCTACGGTCTTGTTAACTACCTGGCCCCAATGCCTACCCCCCACCCCAATCTAGGCATCCGACGATCGTAAGGGAGGCTGGCCAGCAAAGCAGGGCGAGAATGGGCTTGTTTATTTTTTTTTTTAATTTTTTTGGGGGGGCTGCTGTCCGTGATGAAGTCTTGAAGAGACCGAGAGAAAATACCCTCCAACCTCAGAGGGGAGGTGCGACGGGTGCTTTTCAGGGCTGCGTTCTCCCTGGTGTTGGTGTGCAGGAACCGTAGGGTAAGGGGTACCCCTAGGTGGCGGCGGGCCTGCCCGGGAGTGGGAGGCTGTGATGGGGCAGGGGCAATATCCGGAGTCCCTGGAAAAAAGGCGGGGGATGACTTCAGAGCGCCCTGGCTCCGCTGCCCTCGCTCTAGGGGCGGGAGCCGCCGGGCCGGGCGCGGCGGGGAGGGGGCTTAAATTGAAGGAGGATGAGGTCGGGGGGCAATTCCTACTAGCCCCGGCAAGCCAGGGGGAGATCCGGCGTACAAGCTCTCCACCCGCTTCGCGCCAGGCCTGGAGGCAAAGGGTCTGAGACCGAAGCCGAGGTCTGGAAGGAGAGAGGCTCTGGTTACGGGGCCGGGTTTCGGGATCAGGGGCAATCCCTCAGCTTAGGAGGAGGGCGAGAGATGGCCACGAACCCCAGGGCTCCCCCACCCCGGTCCTAAGGGGCGTGAGAAACGGACAGGAGGCCCAGCAGAGCTGGATTGGAGCAGATCGCGGCTGGGGCGTGGGGCTTAGTGGTGGGCTTGGGAGCAGTCCCGGCGCAGGCGGGCAGGCGGGGCGGGGTCTGGCGGGCGGCGGGTGGCCGGGGCGGCGTGCTGTTGCCGTTGCCGCTGCCGCCGCCGCTGCTGTTTGCCAGTCGCTGTAGAAGCCGTTGCCGCCGCCGCCGCCAGTTTCTGGGCGGGGAACGGAGGCCAAAGTGAGTCTTCCGTGCCGAAGAGGGCGCGGGCGCCCGCGGTGGGTGGGGCCGTCCCGGGGCGGGGGGGTGGAGCCCCGACGGGGGCGGTGCGAGCCGGGACGACGACGACGAAGAGCCCCGGGGGCCGGTGCATGGAGGACGAGGTGCTGGGAGAAGGAAGGGGGGGTTGGGTCCCGCGACGGGCCTCGTGGGCTTGGCTCCTCGAGGTTCTGCTTCGGGACAGAGCCCTGCTAGGGTGCCCAGAAGCCCGGGAAGAGACAGGGAGGTGAACTGGACGGTGGAGGGGGCCCTCCTCGCCAGGGTCCCGCCGAGAGGAAGGCTGGGCCAGAGGGACGTCCGGGGCAAGGCTGGGAGGAGCCGGCCGCACCTCGGCTGGGGATTTCGCGTTATGTAGGGAAAGATGTTGAAGGGAAAGGCAGGTGGGAAGCACACGGCAAACCTGGGAGGCCAACAGCACAGGCCGATGGGGGTGCCCTTCTATTCTGCCCGCACCTCCTTCCTCCCCCAGTGGAAGCACTATGTTTTTGTTTTATTGTTTTGAAATTTTCAACGTTGGTTGTACGAAGCTGTCGATGTGGTGATACTTATTCATTCTTGGTGTCTGCTAGAGTAGGCGATAAAGAAAGGCTTCCCTTGCCGAGGACACATCTAGCATAGGGTTTAGGACTTCTTTAGGTGAGTGTGGGAGGAGGCCGGGTAACTTCGTATGACAGCTGAATACTCTCAAGCCAGTTTGGAGGTTGTTCCTGTGGCACAGATGTGGAGTACTATTGCAAAAATCTTTGGTGAGACTTTTGGGGTGCAATCGTAGGTTAGTGTTACCCTGGTAGCCCCATAGTTCTTTCAGTTTAGAAGACTATTTCTCAAAGTCACCATGCTGAAACGTTTTTTTGGGGAAATTAATGAGAGATGCATTTGGGGTTGGGAGTGGGTTAGGTTTATAATAAAATTCCAAGGTTGAAGAGACTTTAAAGGTCATTTAGTTCTCCGTTTTCTGTCCTATCCTTGAAAGTTGGGGTAGAGGGAGGTTTATTTTGGGGAAAATTGTAGGCAGCACAACGGAGCACAGTTTAGTTTGGTATCGCAGTACTCAAATTGGATGGTGATGTTACCATGTGATACCAAAGAGGACAGTATGCAGGAAAGAAATTTGGAGGATTCTACTGGGGAGTAAGTGGGGTAACTGAATCCTGAGAATCACCCAGAGACTCCAAATAGAAGTAAAAGATTGGAGGAGGAACCTGTAAAATTTTGATGGGGAAGCAAATTTAGTAGAAAAGACTGGGGGAGCTAGGAGGAGCCGGGGGGCTTGGTGACTCAAAATCAGAGAATCTGAAGGTTGATAGAGTTTAGGGGGGACATTACCACCTTGATTAAGCCATCTAGATATTGATAGGCAGACTCATCTTTTGATAGGGCAACTGAGGTAGCTGTCCATGAGGGTGGCTGTAGGGGACCAGAGGCACAAACTATGGGAAATAAGGTCTTACTTAAATCGACTTTTAAGAGGGCTAACTAACCTTGTTATCATCTTTGTAGCAAGGGTAAGTAGGTTTTTTTTCCCCATTCTGGCTCTGAGAAATCATTGATGGAGAAAGTGAGGGGACTCAAATGTCTGGGTTAAGAAGGACTAGTTCTTTGGTATAGGCCAACAAGGAAAAGAGGTCAGTTGTTGGGGTAGCGCAGAAGAAAGCTAAGTCCCTGGTAGGCTCTGCTGTTGGAGGCTGTATTGGGCAGAGAGGAGGAGAGTTCCAGAAGAAATGGTGGCTGCACAAAGGGCACTTATAGATCTGTTTTGATTTACCAGGAGAGGGGATGGAGGGTGGGAAGGAGGATTCCTTTCTTTCTTAGTGGCATAGACTTTCTTAGGAAGCAGAAGGGCTTCCTTCAGGGGTCTCTTTGCTTTAATCATGCTGCAGTTCACTATATATGGAAAAAAAGTTTCATGCAGATGGCCGAGGGTCTCCCAATATGATGAGTCTGGATCATGGGTTTTAGAGAGGTGCTTCTTTTAGGGCAACAGAATTGTGGGAGAAAAGGACTTGAATACTAGAAAGAAGGGAGGTAAAAAGAGAAGTTAGGAAGAGGGTTGGTTGGGCAGTGAAGGGGAAAGAAAGCTTATTGTCACTGGTCCCATGTTAGGGCCAACTAAGGAAAAAGTAGAACCTTGAAATCTCCAGGATAATGTTTTCTAAAGTAAAGTTTGAAGAATCTTTAAGGCTCTTTACACTTTCATGATAGACTCACTAAGGTGGGGCAAGAGAGAAGAGTGATCTTGGGTTAAAATAGGGTTGGGGAGAAACTGGCATATAGGAAGAAATGTAAAAATACCCATAAGGAAATAGAGAATCGAGAGATAGTATACAGGCTAAAAAGTGCAGAATGTGAGAGAAAGAGTGGAATAACTAGCTGAAGGAGGAAGATGTGTACTCAGATGCCATCTGGAGCTAGTATCAGAGAATGTAAAAACTTGACTTTGGTAGCTGCTGCCCTGGGAGAGCCCAGGAATCAGAGGTTAGCTGATATCCAGGGTTTACAAGTCTAAGCATTAATTAGAAAATCTAGACAAAGTAAGGATAGTGAATGGGGGAAGGAATTCATAGTCCTAAATAGAATACTCTTGAAGGAGAAAGGGGGAATACAGAAGTTTTTCCAGTCTGCAAGTGGGAGGAATTCTAGATATAGGAAGGTGAGTTATGGAAAGTCCAGAGTGAAACAGTATAAAGAACAGTGACCTGAGAGCCTTAGGCCAGAAGTGGAAGGTGGGGCTGGGGCATGGAAGAAAGGGGTTAAAATGTGGTAATTGGGCATCTGGAGTGGTTCATTGATTCTATTCTAGGCTGAGCTAAGTTTGAGATGTAATAGAATGGCCACAGGGGTTAGGGAGCTGTTTTCCAGCATCGGCCAGAATCTGAGATTGAGAGAGGAGGAATTCACAGTAGAGTTAGTTGGGAAAGTGAACACTGGAGTGGAACAGAGAGAAAAGTGAAGAAAGTGGGAACTGTTGATGATATATAATAGACTGGAGCGGGGAGAAGCCACTGATGATTATGTAAGGGGGAAGGAAGATTCTGGACCTTTGAGTTTTCAAAAAGAAAAGAAATTTCTTAATGCTGGAGTTCCAGTTAGGTGTGAGTCTATGCTTTTCAGAAGGTTTAGCTTTAGTATGGCCAAAGAGAGGTAATAAGAGGTAATCTACTTTTTGGCCACTAGGATGCTGGTAGTGTTTTATATAATCTCACATGTGAACTGGCTTTATCAATGCCAGTTTTTTAATGGTCAACCCTAAAATAATGTAGAAACTATTCTCTTTCTAAATCTACATTTTACCACTGTTCATAACTTAAAAGCAGTCGTATAATGAAAAATTTCTTTGGTGAACTAAAGTTGAATTCTGGTCAAGAGTAAAATTTAACTCTGTTTCTCTCCCCGTAATTCAAATATGCTGTTCTGTTTCTCTCTTTTATTTTTAAAGTAGAAACCACCCTTTTCCCATAAAACATTTAAAAATGGGTAATTGTTTAAAAAGTGGCTGCAGGCTGCATGTCAAGGTCATATTTTCCCTAGTCAATGAATTATGATGAATTTGAAGAGATGATTTATTATTTATTTGTAAAACGTGGTAATTTTCAGATTTATTTGTGAGGGTACGTGAGCCAGGATATGTCTTCATTTGGATTTTAAGAAGACCTTAATTAAGCTAAGCGTCCGTGAAGAATTGAGAATACCAAGGGGCAGGCAAAGCTTTGTGTTTTGGGCTTCTTTAATGTCTGCAAAGAAACAAAATTTGCTTACCTCATTGCTAAGGTATGCCTAGAAATCTTAGTGTTAGTGCCATTTAAGGGTACAGTTGAGTTTTGTTATAATGCTGGTATTTGGGGACAAAGAGAGCAAGCAGATTTTCATTTTTCCAAGTTCTGTAGAGAAATGCACTGCACATGACTCTGATCCCCGGGAGGAGTCAGTGCACTCTATACCTAGATCCATCAGGTGCTTAGGTATCTTATGATGATGAAGCTTGGCTTGGTCTGACTCGGTCACACCATACCCAGGTTAGCATCTTACAGTGGTTCTCAAACTTTAGCATGCATCAGAATTACTTCAGGTGTTAAAGACATACAGCCTAGGTTAGAGGTCTTGCTCTTCTACCTTCTAGGTGGATGGCAAGAAACAGGTCATTTAACTTTCTTTAGCCTCAGTTTGTTCATCTATAAAATGGAGATGATAATCTCAAGTTTGCAGAGCTGTAAGGATTACATGAGTTGATGTACATATAGTGCCGAGTCCATAGCAAGTGCTCAGTAAATAGCATCTATTATTATATTATAATCTAGTTTTTCTTATTCAGTTGTGTCCTTTGACAGTACCTTTTCTATTACACTATGGTGAACTTGGCGGAAGAATGAAAACTGTCAAAAGCTCCTGAGTACTCTCCTTATATCTTGATCTTCTGTGCTCTTTCTCCATATTCCTGTCGTATCAGTACATATTTAGCATTTACACCGTGATAGGAGGAAATAGTTTGGCTCATCACTACATTATTGTATCTACCTTTGAGGTAGAAGTGGCAGCTTCTTTAACAACTGTGCTGTAATACTACTCAATATTTCAGGGCAGGAACAGAAGAGTATATATCCAGCTGAAACTTCAGGGGACATTTTGGGTCATGCTTAAAAAATAACTGAAGCCTAGTTTACTAGGATGACATTTTTAAAAACCATTGCTTTCTGAAAAGGGCTACTGTGTTCAATTATGACTGGTAGGGCTTTCCAGCTATCTCTGACATCTGGAAGTTCTACAAAAGTGGGTATATATTCCCTGGGCTTGGTATGGCTCTATGACAAGGATGTTCATCAGTGATTGTATGGGAGAGAATAACATCTCAAATAGCTCAGGTATCATCAAATCAAACTTCCTAGAAAAAAGATGGACTGTAAAATAGAGTCCCTCTCTGTAGCCAGAGTGGACTTGATGCCAACAATCAGTTATGCCAGTATAGGGAGAGAGTGATAGCAGGCCAATTTAAAACAGTAGATGAGTTAACAAATTACAATTGACCTTGGAACAATGTGGAGGTTACAGACTCTGACCTACACAGTTGAAAATTCGCATATAACTTTTGACCCCTCCCCCCAAAAAAACTTAACTGTAGTTGTCCTTTAGTGTCCTGGGGCGGGGAACAGTGCATGCAGTTGGCTCTTTGCATTTGCAGATTCCCAACCTTCTATCGAAAATACTATTTTTGATCCATGGTTGGTTGAATCCACAGATGTAAAACTTAGGGATATGGAGGGCCAATTGTATATTTATTGAAAAAAATTCACATACAAGTGGACCTGCGCAGTTCAAACCCTTGTTGTTCAAGGACAACTATAATAATTTCTGTTTGACTTTGGAAATGCATTATTATTCTCTATCTGCCCCCTCCCCAGCAGATTTACCTTCCTATTTCTGCTTAGGCAAATATTTAAATGAGTTGTTCCCTGAGCATACATCTACTGTAAGTGACAGAAGGCAGTCCATAAGTCAGCTGGGTTTAAAAATTAGCTGTAGCTAAACCACACTCAGATAATTGGAAGTTGATTTTATTGTTTTGCCCCACCCAATTTTATTTTATTTCTGTGATTGTCTTTATTGTGGAAGTAAGGAAAAGAAAGAAGAGAAAGTTTATGAGCAAGCAAGGGAAGTTAAAGGAAATCATAGACCCAATACTTTTTACACAAGATTCTTGGTTTCTATATGATGTAGAGAAGATTTCAGGTTTTTTTTTTTTCTGTAGTTTAGCAAGTATTCTTTGAGTGCATATTGTATTATGCTAGACGCTACTGGGAAGGTGATTAAAAGAAGTGTGAAATGTTCTTTCTGGCTTTGAGGAACCTATAGACTGGTAGCAGGTTGAGCCAATACTGAGAGTCTGAAATTCTGTGAGCTAATTGTGTGTGTGTGCGCGCGCGTGCGCGCGCGTGTGTGCGTGCACGCCTTTGAATGAATAATATATATAAAATGAGTTGAACCCATAGTCTGGGGTGAGAGAATAGAAAAAATAGCCAGATAATATCCTTTCTAAATCTTTGTATAAGAGGTCCAGAAGACTTTTAAAAAAAATGCCCAAAAGTTTGGCGAGGCGGAATCCTTTTTAGATTAAAAAATTTCCATATCACGAATGCAGTATATTGAAATAGAGATAGCTGAAGGCCACTGTCACAGAAGCATCAGGTCTCAGATTATAATGATTCAACTTTGGAGGTGTGAAAAACACACTAAATGTTCACAAGGTCCTACTGAAGACCGAGACTGAGGAAAGCCAACTCTTATTTTTGATTTAGTAGAAATGAGAAGTGCTCAAAAGATGACTAGTTACTTAGGGTGACATTTTGAGGTGGTTTTACATTTTGAAAAGGACTGATTAATTTTGTGGTGATTGCCTAGGTTTTCTTGATATTCGTGACATCTAGAAGTTATATATAATCTTGTAGCTAGATCCTAGGTCTGGTATAAAGATTTGATGAAGTGATTTCCTTAAATGAAGTAAAATAATTTCCTTACAGCAGGAAATGGAAGTGTGTACTATTTGAATAAAAGGAAAAAAGTATCATGGCAGTGGGTAGAAGAGCTCTTGGAAATGAGAAATGGAAAATGAAAGATAAAATGGAAACGAGAGATAAAACTTTTGCTTTTGCCTATTTCATTGTTGGAATTGATTACCTTTGGTCCTTTTATGTGCTTTCATGCTAGTCTCAGTTTTAAGTAGGGACTAGTTTATTCCCATTTTGCAGATGATGTAGTAAATGGACATAGTGAGGTGTCTGAGATGGCTGAGAAGTTGGGCCTGAAGATATATGCTCAAGGTTTTCTCCCTTCAGTTTAGAACGTGGGTACTAGGGTATATCACACTTCAGGGGTGTTGCTGCTGTTTGATTAGATGATTCCAAATGGATTTTGGCAGTTTTTAAGCTTCAAATTAAATGGATAGAGATTCTACACAAGTAAGGAATTCGAAAAGGATGTGGTTTGGGTCGAAAGGGGTTTGGACGGTAATGCTCACCAAAGAAGAGCTCCAGGGAGATCACAAGCCCTGACCACTTCATTGAGATGAATCTCTAGCCTCCATTGTGAATATATTGGAGGTAACTACATTCATTTGAATGAATAAGCTCTCATGTGTTTAACAGATAGTTAACATTTCTTTGTATCCAGTCTCATAAATGCTTATAAGCAAGGTTTTTAAACATGGAAGTACCCAAGGAGTCTATGAAGATGTCCATGCCAAAGTGGTGTGCAAGCAACTACTTCGTCTTCTTGGTAAATTACAGGAATTAATGGAACTGGGAACAGAATGCAGTGTCCCTTACAAGACTGATCTCTTGGTGTAGAACCAGTGGAAATATTTGGATAGGAAAAAAAACTCAGAGGAATTAGAAAGTGCTAGGATAAATTGTCAGGCAGAAGGTTGGGATGAATAGTGCAAAGGGCTCCTTCTACCTTTCAATTACCCAGCAGATTATTTACAGTTGATTTTGTGTGTGGCGGTAGAGGAAACCTGTTTTGCATGAAGGGAAGCAAAGTAAAGTGATTGGGGCATGTATGGTAGGGAAAGATGAGGGGATATAGATACTGGGAGAAAATACTGAGGAGAATATTATAATACTCTTATATGGAAGATTAGTAAATTATTAGAACAATTTACATTGGGAGAACTTTCACATTAGGTGGTGAGGTTTGGCATATGTATTTAAATATAAATAAAGAAAACAGGAATGTTAGTCTGTTGAATATACATGGGGAAAGGCAGAGCAACAAGGAGGGTAAGATCTATGGTAGGCATTCCATATATAAAGCCAGGTAAAGTTATGTTTGTTGGGTATGTGTACACTTTCATATTGAAAACAATTTTGAGATATTTTGACCTTTCTCTGAAGGTACTGTGGTGCCTAGGTGGAAGTCATAGCCTTTTCACTTTAGCCCTAGGATCTCAATGTCAGTGATCTCTTGGATCTCCTTGGGGGTGTCTTAGATGCTGCTTTTCCCAAAGTGACATAATGGGATGGCCTCTCCTTCACTTCTGTCAAGACTGAATGTGACTGCCTCTATGTTATGGGAGCTCTACCCAGAGCTCTAAATTTCTATTGGAGCAATAGATTCCAAAATTAGTTTTCTTCACTCATTAGTCATCACTGATCCAACCCTCCTTCCTAAACTGTCTACTGGCCCCGCCTATCCTCTTGAGGACAGATTCAGGGCCAGGCTTCATGATGAATATTTTCTTGCTCTTTCATTTTTTAAAGTCGCAATTGCTTCCAGGTCATCAGGAAGTGTGAACCAAAGAAGCCTGGGGGAGTACTACCAGATTTAGTTTAACTGAGACCTTAATCTTGAGTTTCTAATTTACTGTCCTGATGGTGGAGCCCAACCATGAATAAATGGGTAGGTTTCATGCATGTTTTTCATGATTCTGGGAAACTTACTCACAGGATGAACACCCTGTCTGGTCACTTTCAAGCTTAACTTTTTAAACAGTGTTTACCTTGGTAAAAAGCATTTGTCAGATAGATACTCTATTACCTCCTTTTGTGTCCTTCTCTTCCTCATATACATGCTTTTGCTTGTAGTTGTGAAATCTGCTTGTTTGGGCATCTTCATTTCAAAACAAAACCAAAAATGTTTACCCAGTTTGTAAAATCTTTGAGTTTTAGTGATGACTGTCCCCTATTACCAACTCCTTTCAGCCCGGACTTGGGCTATAATTTGATGTTCTTCCCCTTTTGATAACATGTTCTCGCTAAACTTTTCTAAAATGTCTGTCTTCAGTGCTTCCCCACAGTATTTCAGTTTGGCCCATGATGGTGAAATATTTCAGGTTCCCTATTTCATTTTTTCCCTTTGGTTGCTATATACATATGGGCTTCTATTTTATGCCTTCCACATCTGCCCTTGTCTTCCAGAGTCTTTTTTTTCTTATGTATTTTTTTGGGGTAAAAGATCTCTGCTTCATTATAGTTTCTCTTCTACTACCTGTTCTCCCTCAGCTTAGCTGCTATTTTCACCATTTTAAAGTTATCCTTCTCCTATTAGTCCATTTTTGTTTTGGTTTCCCCTGTTTTGTAGTGTGATTATGTTTGGCTACCTATTCTGCTGCCTGCTTGTTAGATTCTTTCCCTTGGATCTTGGTCAGTCCTTCTACTTATGTGTACGCATGCCTCCTAAATCAAAAAGTTTTATTTATTTTTTTCAGCCGCACTTATCACTTTGTGTTGGTGGAACACGTACTCTCCTTTTTCATTCAATGAGTTGGATGTGTCTTTTGAGTTTTCCTCTCCAAAGTGGGGATAGCTCACGATAGTCCCACTGCCTTCTAGACAGTGACCAGCATTTGATTCTGGGGCCATACAGCTGTTCATTTCTTAACAATTACATGGATGAGACATCTGGAAAAATCCTTAGAAGTATTTCATATCCTTGTGCCTGTGCTTCCTGGGTCACATAGGATTACCAGGTTTCCTCCAAGTTCCTTTTAGGAACTTTGCATTTTGCCCTTGTTGTGATGGTTCTCATCAGAGAGGGAGTGAGAGTAAAAGATTGCCAATGCACACGACATATGTGTGTGAATGCTGCAAGCAAAAGCAAGTAGTACACAATCGAGTATATTAGTAGAGCCTACCAACTGTGGCATGTCTGTAAGGATCTGTTTTTTGCTTGTCTCTCCTGAGAAGTAGTGTCCAGTTGAATAGTTAGTAATTTGATTGGACATGATAACAACAAAACAAAACCCTGGGCCTACTGGATCAGACTCTTCAGGGCTGGTACATATGACTCTGTATTTTGAACAAGTTTCTCAGTGATCCTGGCTTGGGAAATATTGCTGTCTGTTGGCCATCTTGACTCTTCCCATCCTATGTGGGTATCGACACCAACATTGCCTCTTTAGAAGTTCCTTTTGCTTGGTCTCTGGCTCAAGAGGACTCATCCTGCCTTCTTGTGTAGACTACTTATCTCAATGCTTTCCTGCCTGTGTTTTCTACCCCTCTCCTTACCTCCTCAGCAAAGGCTACTGTTAATTAGCAGCAATGGGCTTCATATAGGAAGGATTGCTACTCTGATAAAATCATAATTAAAGCCAAGATTTAAACAGATGCTCCATCTTTGGGGTCTTATGAAAATGTGGTGCCCAATATCAGTTTTGCTCTCAAGGTAATTATAAAATATCTATTGCGTGGTAATTATTTTGGTTTTTACTTGGCTTTCTTTTTCTGGTTGTTGTTATTTTGGATTTTGGGGGGAGTCTGAAAACTCCTTTATCTAGATGATGATATTTTATATATTGTTCTTTTTCCAAATGTCAGGATTCCCCCTCTGATTTCTGTGCTAGGCTCTACAAACTACTAATCCCCTCTAAACAGAACAAAAATAAACCTAAGAGTGAAAAAGCCATGGTTTCTGACTTATATCTGCTGTCTAAAAATATTCAAGTAGCCACTAAAACTTATACTTGGTGTTGACATTCATTTTATGGCAAGAACAGCCCCCTTCATGGCCTGAGTCTTCTAATGCTCCAGAGAAAAGGTGAAAAAAGTACCTGGCATATCAGCCGATAGACTGAACTGTTGTTTCTTCAACTGAGATATTCCAAGATATTCTAAGAAACAGTCAAAATGCAATTAATCAGGATGTTCAGGGAAAGGGATCCTGGTGAACTGATGTGAAGCAGACAGCCAATCCATTTGTCATACCCTTGTTGAAATCTTTCTGAAATTATGTGTTAACCCACATAACTGTCTTAGTAATATTAAAGATAATTTTCAGAAAAAAGTAAAATCATGAGTCTTGTACAGATATAAAAATGAACACGTGTTAAAGATTTTATTTTACTCATTAATCAGCAGGGGAACCAGACAGATGTTATAGCTAGTTGAAAGAAAAAAGTCTAAAAGCACAAATTTATGTAGAGTGAAGGAACTGAGTTGCAAATGGAGGCAAAACTGGTTTTTCCACAGTGGAGAGGGAAGTCAATCCAAATTCTACGGGACAAGACAGAGTTCGCATATCCATCAGTTACCTGTAATTTACAGAGGTGCAAAATAGCTTAAAGACAATGAACCAGGCTAGGATCTGGCAGCTATGAAGGGTGTGCTATAGAGGCATAGTTTTTTCATCGAAGTACATTTTTTTCCTGTGGTAAGTAAGTATGCATGGCGGATAATTTTGGGGGGGGG
>NW_024342472.1:830092-918545 GCF_902729225.1 Pteropus medius
ATTTTGCTTCTTGTAATTTCTCAGGGTCATCACCTGAATTCTCATCCAGGATTCAGTTCCATATAACATGCATTTACTGAGTACTTGCTATATGTAAGACATTGCAGAGGAACTAGAGACAAAAAAAGACAGTATTTCTTACCTTAAGTAGCCGATTGTCTGGTGAGGGAGACATACATGCCATACCCCCAGCTACCACACTGCAGAGGAGAGTAAGAATCAGAGCTATGGTACAGGTAGAAATGAAACGTTTCAGAACCAGAGAAGGAAGAGTTAACCGACCAGGGGCTGAGGTTAGGGAGATGACATGATGACATTTAAGCAAGGGCTTGAGGGTTACCCAGAAAGGAAGAGGGGGCACATGAGAGACCATTTCAGGGTGAGGAAACAGCAAAATCCTGAAACTGGACAGTCTGTTTAAGGGAGGGTCAGGATGGCAAGGGCAGCAGGGGAATGGCAGGATGTAGCAGAAAAAGAGACTAGAGAGAAGGACAGGTCATGGAGGGCCCTGAATGCTGTGTGAAGAAACACAGGGTTAATTCTGAAGACAGAGGAAAGCTACTGAAAGCTTTGAGGAGGAGGGGGATGATGGGACCGAACTGGTGCTTTAAAAGATGAATTGACTATAGAATCGAGAGATTGGAGGCAGAGATACCAGTTAAGGGGCTATTGTAATATTCTAGATAAGAGAGGGCCTGCATCAGGGTATTGGCCAGAGGAGTAGGAGGAGAAGATGGAGATGGCATTATTGAGGCTTGACTCCTGATTGGATGTGGGTGGTGGGGGAGAGAAGGAGTTGGAGACAACAACGGCAATGCTAGGGGATAGTGGTACTATTAACTAAGATAGGAAACACACTGGGTGTGGAGGTTGGGAGTAGGTTTATGGGAACAGATAATGAGGTCAGTTTAAGACATTGAGATTGAGGGGCTCAGTAGACATCCAATTAACGGTGAGTTTCTGGCAGCTGGAAATTCTGGTCTTGTTCTAAGGAGAGAGGTCAGGGCTATAGATACAGATTTGAGTGTCGTCAGTGCACAAAGGGATGAGTTGAAACTGTGAGAACTCATGAGCTGAGATAGAAGGAGGGGCACAGCTGACATACACACACACAGATGGGAGTAAGTGGAGAGCCAGCCAGAGCCATACTGACTAGAGAGACAGAGACAGAGAATGAGGGCGAGAGAGATAGAGAGAGCTAGAGAGACAAGAGAAGGAGACAAGGCTGAGGTGTGTGGAAGGAGAGTGGCATGATAGAAGAAGGAGGAGAGGGAAGAGAGAGTGGAGCCTGAGGGAAAAAGAAGAAAGTGAGATAAAGGAGGGAAAGGACAGGAGCAAGAGAGTTGGAGAAGGGGAGAAAGTTGGAGGAGATGGGACAGTGGTAGAGAGAATTAGGAGATAGAAGAGAATTCAGGGAGAGGGGAAGAGAAATAGCTGGGAGGATAATAGGGAGGTGATGAGGAGGAATAGAGGAAAATAGGAGAAAGTGAAGGGAAAGGGAAAAGAAAGAGAGGTGGGTGGGGATAAGAAGAGAAAGAATGAGGGAAAGGGAAATGATGGGAGAGCATAGCAGAGGTGAGGAGAGACTAAGCATGATGAGGGCCAGGTTTCTGGGGCAGGTGGAGGGAGAGAAGGGCAGTAGAGAAGCCAGCAGGCACTGGATTAGCATAACCAGGAGAGGAGCAAGGACAAGGAAATGAGTGCAGGCAGCAGTTGCCTATGCTGTAGAGATAGGGAGTAGGGTAAGGACCAAGAAGAGGTAGGCAGCTCTCTTCACCCCTTACTGCCTCTTTCCCTTTGTTTGCTCCCTCTTCTGGCTTCCTGGCTCCTCCTCGGTCTTATCAGGCAACCTCTTGCCTTAGGATCTTTGCATAGAACATTCCCTCTACCTGGAATGCTCTTCCACCAGATATCCACATGACTCACCCTTTGCTTCTTTCAAGATGTCAAAATGTCCCCTTCTCAGCAAGACCTCACCTAATCACCCATTTCATATTGTAGCCCATTCTGTACCCCCAACCATCACCATACCTCTTAGCCTGTGTTATACCACCTTCCAACATACTATAAACATATAATCATTTAACGTGTTTGTTGTCTATTTCATCCTACTAGAATGTAAGCTTCATGAAGGCAGGGTTTTTTTCGTTTTGTTTTGTTTTAATTGTTGAATCCCCAGTACCTAGACAATGCTGGTACATAGTAGGACCTCAGTAAATATTTGTTGAGCGAATAATGATATTGTGTTGAATATGGACAATCTCTGAAAATTGTTTAAAGAATAGGTGAAACAAATCCCTGATGTGAGCATATTTTACTGTGACTTGCTTTGTTGGAAAGTGGAAAATAGCATAAAATTTTGATCACTGTAGGGTTCTGTTCAGATGAACCTTTGATGAATTAAGGCTTTTAGCTAATAAGTTAACTCAAGAGGTTAATGATCTCAAGACGAGCTCATTGGATAAATCTCTTTTTCTTGATGCCCTCATTTTCTCTAGAAGGTAAATTGGCTGTGCAGTGATTGTCAACAGTGCGAGCTCGACATTGGCTGGTGAAGGGAGTGATAGGTCATGGGAATGACAGACTGATAGGAAGGGACAAGGACAGAAATGTGTGGTTCTTGATGGAACATTGTTTTTTGCTTGTCGTATTGCATGTGATTTGGAGAGAGCTTTAAAGCAGGTTAGATATATGCATCGTATCTATATAACTCTCAACTCGAAATCAGAATAGAGTATTTTCGAAAGGCTTATAAAGAAAGTGTGTATTTCCTCTGGAGAGCTTAAATTGGCTATGTCACTCAAAACTTCTGTACCCATGGACTAGAGTTGATGAGAAAAAGATCCCCAGTAGTCTTTCAATGTACTGTTCACATATGGGAATGACTCTCTAATTGTAGTTGGTTAGACTAAATGTGTGTAAAAAAATAGACTGTCATCTCATTTGTCCAAAATAGATTGACTTTCTTGAACACTCAAGTATATTTCTCTTTATAATAGTTTAAAAATCACTCTAGGTGATTAATAGTGTCTTCATCTCCTTCCTGAAACCTATGGATTCCTGGAAAGCTTGTGCTCCCTTATCCCCATTTGGACCTTAATGTCTCATAACAGGCTGGCTTGTGAGAGAGACCGCTTTAACGTTTTTGGTGCTATTATTACCTTTATTTGTTTCATAGTTAAAGGTGGTTAATGCAGCTATTCCTCTTATGAATTTTGATTTTGGGGGGTTCTTCCTCAGGGGGAGTGGCCAAAGAAGGTCCTATCTGATGGTGAGCGGCTGTCATGATCTCTACAGCACCACTCTACAGCAGCGTGCACAACTGGACCAGTTCTGACCGGATTCGCATGTGCGGCATCAACGAGGAGAGGTGAGGAGGCTGGGAAGATGGCTGTTGCCAACTTCTAGTAAGCAGTACCTACTCACCAGAGGGGTAGCCACAACAGAGCCTGGGACGGGACCCTGGAGAGGTGGCTGTTGGTCGTTTCTAATTTTCCTGAAATGGAACGGGGCTAGGAATGTGTGAGTGACCTGCTCTGCCTTGCTGTCCCTGTTCAGAAGAAAGCGAGGAGGCCAACAGATGACCTTTCACCAACTAATATTTGTCTATTCATTAAGAACTGTCAGATGGTAGAATAAAGGGAAGCTGAGGCATTCGCAGTTTTTATTTGCTGCAGTTCGGTGCTCAAGGATACGCATAAGATATTTTTGGCCCTTGATCTAAGCCTGGAAGAAAAGCAGTTGTATCATTCAGCTTTGTACTGGGTACTGTTAGTTGGTATTCTGTTGATCAGCGCTTTCCTGCCTCAGGAGGCTAATGACATTTAGCCTTATGAAGTATCAAAGGGAGATCAAACTGCTTAATGTAGTTTTCATATGAAATTGAGAGTTGGTGATGCCTGCTTTATATGTGTGTGTTTTCAGTTATCTTTTCACCAAAATATTTGGTTGACTAAGCTATACTATTTTTCTGATCATGCTCCATATGAAGAGCACTCAAAATGGCCTTCAGATTTTATATTTGACTTTTATAACCCTTGGCCAAAGAGCTGTGTGTGATTGTTGCAATGTCTCTCCCATTTTTTAGAGAAGACATGGCTCTCCTGTGCTTGCTGGTGTTTAGTTGTTGCAGATCAATCACCTAAAACACAGAATGATATGGTGTTTCCTTGGGTAAATCTTAGAAGTGTGTGCATGGGTATGTATGCACGACGGGGAGTGTTGGTAATTTTTAAGGGAAAAGGAATAGACATCTTTATGTGTATCTACTTTCTTTCTCCGTTGTTAACTACAGGTTCAGGTTAGGAGAATAGATCTTTTCATTTTTTAAAAAAGCCATTAGCACCCGATTGCTTCTTCTTTATACTGAGGAACAAATTAGAGTGGACTTAAAAGGAATTTAATTTTAGAATATAAAAGTCAAGACCAAGGAAAATAACATAAAATTCTTCCCAGATCTGCATAAGAAAAGTATTTTCCTTTGTATGTGAGGTATGGCCTTAGATATTTACGGAATGGTCTGGGGGAAGGCAGGGTAGTGGTATTGATTTGTGTAAGTATTCATTGGCAACTAGTTATAAGTCGTTGAGACTGATGCAGAGATCTGGACTAGAGCATTCAAAAAAAATCAATGCACAAGTTACCTTGGTTCACTGTCCATTCTAAATGCCTGCTGAGAAAGGAGCAGGGAGTGGGTCCAAAACATGGTTTTCCTTCTTTATGGACCTTTCTTGGGATATTAAATTACCAGATATGCCTAGTAGTTAATATGATCTTTTAAGTATTGTCACTTCCGATCTCATCTACCCTTTATCGTTGCCTTCCTGCTACAGTCTGGGCCGTGATGTAGCTGATTTCCAAAATATGATCTCACCTTATTTAAAAACCATCTTCCTTAGCCCTTTACAACTTGTAGAACTTAAACATCTTGAGTATGAAGCTGCATCTGTAGCTTAACTCCTAAAGATATGTTTGGGAAGCATGTCCAACTTCATCAGATGCAGTTGAGGACTGCCGGGACTGGGAATAGGGGCTTCTGCTGGCTCCAGGTGGCTGACTCTAGTCAAACCTCCAGCTAAATCTTTCTGTTTCCTTGCTTGCTTCCTTTCTTGCACCCATTTATTCTTTTGATCAACAAACATTTATTAAACCCATTGAGAGCAAACCAGTCGTCACGGGACATTGGTGGTGAGTGCTATATAATGGCATGTACAGGTCCTCTGGGAATCTAGATGCAAGAATGACAAACTTCCTGGGGGAATAAGGAAAGGCTTCCCTGAGGCAGTGACATTGGAGTCAGAGCTTGAGGTATGAGTAAGAGTTTGAGGAGAGGGTTGGCATTTCCCACACAGTATGTTTAGGGAAAACCCTGTTTGGAATGAAGGTGGTCTTGGAGTGTGGTAAGACTCAAAGCAGAGAAAGGCACCATGGTCTGGAAGATAAGGAGCCTAGTGTGTGCCATGAAGTCAGGGCCCAATGGGAATTGTAAAAGACCTGGTCTGACAGTAGTGCTATCCCTTAATAATTAGGAAAACAGCCTGGAATGGTTATGGCCAGTTCTGGTTTAAATTCAACAGAGCCTTGAGTGTAACAGCTCAGGGTCATCTCTGTTGGGAAGAAATGGTGGTGGTGGGATTGATTTTCAGTATTAATTGAAGACTGCTTTGACCCCTGCCCCTCCTCCCAGTCACCCAAACCCTCCTCACCTTGCCTTGTTGACCCAGTTCTCCCAGTGTACCCCCACCCCCGGCAAGCTATTCCTGTCCCAGGTTATTCTCTCAATGGAACAATTTAATGTTTGCTTAACTTTGCACACCCCTATTCTCAGATGGTTTGAAATGTGTCCTCCTGACATTTTCCCAGAGCCTTGGGGGCTGGCCCTCAGGTGTGGGATGGCTGGAGTAGGCAGGACTGCTGCTCCTGTTGCCACCTCTGCTGCCACCTCCAGAGTCTCTGGGCTCGTGGCTAGCTCTGTGTTCTCTGGTGGCTGCCTTGGAGGGCAGAGTTTCTGCTTTCAAGATGATTTTAGGCCAGATGGGAGCCAAACAAGAGGAGTATGAGGTAGCTCCCCTTTGCATGGCCAGGAGGGGAAATCATGTAAATAAATAGCATCTTCCCTCTGCAGTTACTAATGTGGGATTGGAAGAGATGGGGGTACTGCTGCTTTTTTTCCCCTTACCACCAACCCCCCCAAAACCATCCCTGGCAAGTCTAGTTGTAACACACTTTTCTCTCAGCCCAAAGCTGGCGATAGTTCTTGCTTTTCTGGTCTCTCAGGAGTTGTTGTCAAAGTATGTTTTTCCTTTCTCTCAGGCCTCCCTTCTTCCCCATCCTTGAACTTCCTTACTGCATTTCCAGCTCTTGCCTCTCTTTACCATCATTTCTGTTTGTCACCAACAATTGTTGCCAGCAATGGAACTCTCCTAATTCTGGCAGCTTAGCTGCCTTTTAAAGGGAAGAAGCCTCTCACCCCCACGGCCAATTAGCCCCCTCTGGAGCCCTGAAAAGATGGCAAGAGGCCCACGGTGATTCCCTTTGCCTTTTTTCCTTCTCTTGCCCCACGTACAGTTTTAGAGTCCATAAATAGTGCCCTGTTCCAGTGGGAGGGAAGGAGTTAACAGGGCCTTCACCATTCTTGTGGGACTTGGCTGTGGGCACCCACACTGCCTTCTGGCTAAGGTGACTGGTGAGGCGGGTACTGGCTTCTTCAGGGGCTTAGGGCGAGGTTCTGAATGACGGAGGAAAAACCCAAGTCAGTCCACCTCCCCAGAGGTGCACAGAGCATTCCTGGACTTTGACCCCCTAGGGACTGCAGTGAAGCACTCCTGTGGGAGCTTTACTCTTGCACCCAAACCTCCCACTGGGCCACTCACACCATGGCTGCTGCCCCCCTGTGTCTTCCCTAGGACGGACAGTGGTATGTTTGTCCTTTACTCAAACTATCAAACTTCTAGTGGGTGTTTTCCTCTCTTCATCTTCACTCTCCCAGTCCAGTCTGACTTTCTTTTTTCTTTCCGAGGGGGGAGGTCAGGATGTACCATTTTCTAAGATTCTTATCCGAAATTTAGAGAAGACTTTTTGAGCAGGTCAGGATACAGTTAAGTTTTAAGACTCAATTCTCTGGTCTTGAGCCCTTCTTCAGTGATAAACCAATCTAAATTTTGGGTCCGTGGCCTTAAAGGCCTCCCTTTGGGATGGGAGAGAATGCAGTGGTGCTGGGAGGCCAAGGAGAGAATCGAGAGCTGGCAGGGGTGGGACACAGGCAGGGTAGAAAGGTAGGAGGGAAGGCACTGGCTTGTATTGGGTAGTCTAGAAAGAAGGAGGAGGTACCTTGGAGGGAATGAAGTTGTGCCCTTGAAATGCCCCTCCACGCCCAGCAACCTGGTAGCCTCTGATCAGTATCATTATGTACGCTAATAAATGTGTATCTGTTCTAGGTAAGCCCATTGGTTGAGTAGGTGATGATTCAGATTTAGAAATTTAGAACATGAAACACAGCAGAGGTGGCTATTTGTTTTAGGAAAGGATTACCCTTATGGTACCTGCAGCCTGCTTCCCTTATAGGTTTAAAACAAGATCACATTTAAGAGAAAAGCAGTCTGCATGCAGTTTTAGATCTTCTGTGATTCACCTCTCCCCTTCTGGCAATGCCTGGTACCTTATAGATGGTCATTTTGATGGGGAAGCTCTGGGGAGACAAGGCCAAGGTGCTGAGATATTTTCTACACTCCTGGCAAGAACCCTTGAGAACAGGATACATGGCCCAAAGAGGGGAGTCTAGTCAGACCAGGCTCCTTTGCAGGAACTCGCAAAACTATGGATGTAGAGACTCCAGTTTGCAACCTGGATCCTCCAGTTCCTTGTTATTTCCCCTAAGCCACCAAGGGAAGCAAGATAGGAAGGTTTATGAGGCCTCAGGCAGACAGAGGGCATTCCGAGAAAGGTGGTGGTGGCCCAAAGACTAGGCCTCATGTCCCTTCTCTGGTTGTGTCTTTCATGCTAGAAGAGCACCTCTTTCTGATGAGGAGTCTACGACAGGTGACTGCCAGCACTTTGGATCTCAGGAGTTTTGTGTCAGCAGCAGTTTTTCCAAGGTAAGTGGCTGTGTGGTGTCAAATGCCACCCTCCAAAGGGTGGAGCTGAACTGCCTGGGCTATGTGCGCAGTCTGCCATCCTCAGAAGGGGGACAGGAAGGGACAGGGTATTTCCCAGGAATTGCTGTTTGTGAGACAGAACTTGGCCAGCTGCTCTTTGTTTCTGCTGAGACCTGGTTGGTCGAGTTGCAAAGAAGAGCAGCAGTCACCTCTCCCGGGCCTTGGGACACTTGCACCATCCACAGAGAGCTACTAAGACGGGCACGCTGCTCTGTCGTTGCAGGTGGAGCTCACAGCAGTTGGAAGTGGCAGCAATGCCCGGGGGGCAGACCCAGATGGCAGTGCAACAGAAAAACTTGGGCACAAGTCAGAAGACAAGCCTGACAACTCCCAGTCGAAAATGGACTATGCTGGGAATGTGGCAGAGGCTGAGGGCCTCTTGGTGCCCCTGAGCAACCCTGGAGATGGGCTAAAGCTTCCCCCTCCTGACGGTGCTGAGGCAAGCAACAGCAGGGCCGACTGCTCCTGGACTTCCCTCAGCACTCAAATGAGCAAACAGGTGGACTGCTCACCTGCCGGGTTAAAGGCTTTGGATTCTCGGCATGGTGTTGGAGAGAAGAATACTTTCATTTTGGCAACTCTGGGAACTGGAGTTCCTGTAGAGGGAGCCCTGCCTCTGGTTACCACTAACTTTAGTCCTCTGCCAGCCCCCATCTGCCCCCCTGCTCCCAGTTCAGCCTCTGTCCCGCCGTCTGTTCCGGATCCATTCCAGGTTCCCCTCTCTGTCCCTGCTCCAGTGCCCCATTCTGGGCTGGTTCCTGTCCAGGTTGCCACTTCGGTTCCGGCTCCTTCCCCTCCCTTAGCACCAGTTCCAGCTCTGGCTCCCGCACCACCATCAGTGCCCACTCTCATCTCTGATTCGAACCCCCTCTCGGTTTCGGCCTCGGTCTTGGTGCCTGTGCCAGCTTCTGCTCCACCCTCAGGCCCGGTTCCCCTGTCAGCTCCAGCCCCTACCCCTATCTCAGTCCCAGTTTCAGCTCCTTCCTTGGCCTTGATTCAGGCTCCTGTGCCCCCTTCCGCTCCGACCCTCGTCCTCGCGCCTGTCCCCACTCCAGTTCTGGCTCCACTGCCGGCATCCACACCTCCAGCAGCTCCAGGCCCTCCATCAGTGCCGATGGCAACTCCAACCCCATCCTCTGGCCCACCTTCTACCCCAACCCTCATCCCTGCTTTTGCTCCTACACCGGTGCCTGCACCCACTCCAGCCCCAATCTTTACTCCAGCCCCCACACCCATGCCAGCTGCCACGCCAACTGCGATTCCCACATCTGCACCCATCCCTGCCACCTTTAGTTTGAGTCGAGTGTGTTTTCCTACAGCTCAGGCACCAGCTATGCAAAAAGTCCCTCTTTCCTTTCAGCCAGGGACAGTACTGACCCCAAGCCAGCCACTGGTGTATATCCCACCTCCAAGCTGTGGGCAGCCGCTCAGTGTGGCCACACTGCCAACCACCCTAGGGGTCTCCTCTACTCTTACACTCCCTGTCCTGCCATCCTATCTGCAGGACAGGTGTCTCCCGGGCGTGTTGGCCTCCCCAGAGTTACGGTCTTACCCCTATGCGTTTTCTGTGGCCCGGCCTCTGACTTCAGATTCCAAGCTGGTTTCTCTGGAGGTGAACAGGCTTCCATGTGCTTCCTCATCCGGCAGCACCAGTACCCAGCCTGTGCCCGATGGGGTCCCTGGGCCTTTGGCAGATACTTCCCTCTCTACTGCTTCTACCAAGGTGCTTCCAGCGCCACAGCCTTTGCTGCCAGCCCGCAGCATGAGCTCAGCCCCACCGCACCCCACCAAGATGCCGGGTGGCACCGAGCAGCAGACAGAAGGGACTTCCGTCACCTTCTCTCCCCTGAAGTCACCTCCACAGCTGGAGCGAGAGATGGCCTCTCCACCTGAGTGCAGCGAGATGCCCCTAGACCTTTCCTCCAAGTCCAATCGCCAGAAGCTTCCATTGCCGAACCAACGCAAGACACCCCCCATGCCTGTGTTGACCCCAGTGCACACCAGCAGCAAGGCCCTCCTCTCCACAGTCCTGTCTAGGTCTCAGCGCACAACGCAGGCTGCTGGCAGCAATGTCACCTCATGCTTGGGCTCCACTGCCTCACCTTTCGTCATCTTTCCTGAGATCGTGAGGAATGGAGACCCAAGCACTTGGGTGAAGAACTCAACTGCGCTGATCAGTACTATTCCTGGCACCTACGTAGGTGTGGCCAACCCAGTGCCTGCCTCCCTGCTGCTGAACAAAGAGCCCAATCTGGGCCTCAACCGAGACCCCTGCCATCTCCCCAAGCAGGAGCCCATCTCCATCATCGATCAAGGAGAGCCTAAGAGCACTGGTGCCACTTGTGGCAAGAAGGGTAGCCAGGCTGGGACTGAAGGACAGCCTAGCACCGTCAAACGTTATACCCCAGCCCGCATTGCCCCAGGGCTGTCAGGCTGCCAAACCAAGGAGCTCTCTCTGTGGAAGCCCACAGGGTCAACAAATATTTACCCACGGTGTTCAGTCAATGGAAAACCCACCAGCACCCAGGTCTTGCCTGTTGGCTGGTCACCATATCACCAAGCATCTCTGCTTTCTATTGGCATTTCCAGTGCCGGGCAATTGACCCCCAGTCAGGGGGTGCCCATTAGGCCTACCAGCATTGTTTCTGAGTTTTCTGGTGTGCCATCTTTTGGCCCCAGTGAAGCTGTGCATGGCCTTCCTGAGGGGCAGCCACGGCCTGGGGGTCCATTTGCTCCAGATCAGGACACTGGCACAAAGAACAAAACCTGCAGGATTGCTGCCAAGCCTTATGAAGAACAAGTCAGCCCTGTCCTCCTGACACTCAGCCCTCAGACAGGGACCCTAGCGCTGTCTGTTCAGCCTAGCAGTGGGGACATAAGAGTGAGTCAGGGACCTGAGAAATCAGAGAGCCATCTCTGCCCTGACAGCACTCCTAAGACAGAAGGCCCCCAGGGGACTTGTGGTCTGAAGCTGGTAGGAGATACGAAGCCTAAGAACCAAGTGCTGGCCACCTATATGTCCCATGAGCTGGTCCTGGCCACCTCCCAGAACCTACGCAAGATGCCCGAGCTGCCTTCGCTACCTCATGACAGCTGCCCCAAGGAACTCATCTTGGAGATGGCCCCAAGCGGCAAGAGGGGCTCCAGCACAGAGCTTTCGCAGCTTGGAAGCCAGGTGGACTTGGGGCGGGTGAAAATGGAGAAGGTAGATGGTGATGTGGTCTTCAATTTAGCTTCCTGCTTTCGGGCTGATGGCCTCCCAGCAGCTCCTCAGAGGGGCCAACCTGAAGTTCGGAGTAAGGCTGGGCAGGCTCGAGTGAAACAGGAAAGTGTAGGGGTCTTTGCTTGCAAGAACAAGTGGCAGCCAGACTCAGTAGTGACTGATGGGGTGACCGAACCTCTGCCACCCAAGAAAATGAAGTGTGGCAAAGAGAAGGATGGTGAGGAACAGCAGCAACAAGCCAAGGCCATGGCCCGGAGTTCCCATGGACTCAAGGTGAGTACTGGGCTGAGGTTGAGGGCAGGGCCAAGACACAGGGGGTCTGCTTTGTCCTGCAGATGTCAACCTTTTTTAACTGTGGTAGTGTTCTTGAGTAGCTCTGTGAACTGAACTGACTGGGAGGGCTTGTGTAAAGTGAATAATGACCTCCTGTTCCCTTTGTAAGTCACATTCTCCATATATGGTGTTTTAGCATGGGGAAGGGCTGGCTTGTATTTTGTAGGATGTGGGAAGTGATTTGGCCCCTAAAGCAAGGGAAGCCATTGTCCTAGATGAAGTTGGAAATCAGAAGGAATTGGCAAGGGAAATCAGTAACAGTCCCTTTCCTGCATAACCATTCTTTTGACTTTTCTGAGATGACTGTTGGCCTTCACAACTTGGGGCCCAGGGAGGGAAGGGGCCTTTGACAGGGTCGTTCTCTGCACCACTGGGGGAGTCCGCTCAGGATTTGCTTATAGTTTAGTGGGGCTAGAGCTAGTTTGGCATCTGGGCTTATGTGCCAGTTTCCTACCCCACAAATGCTTGGGGTAGCAGCTTTGGGATTCTGCCCATTGGGAATTTGATGTGAAAGGCTGGTGGGTATCTGGGTCTGGATTCTTAAAAGGCTGAGGATGGTGGAAGGGTTCTAGACAAAAAGATGGGCCACAAGGACTCAACTTGAATCCAGTGGTCCTCCAGAGAGGAACTGAAGGCCATTGGTGATCCTAGGAGATTATCGAAGCAGTTGATGATAGAGCTTATTCAAAATATGGAGCAAGTTGAAGTTCTGTCATCAAGCCTTTAAATTAGATGTTGATATACATTGATGAAAAAATTTCTAGCCAGAGCACCATGAATTTGTTTGTGGCAGTAGTTTGTAGTCTTTTTTGGACTATAGAGCGCTTTGAGAAGTAACGAGAGCTATAGACCCTCTCCCCAGAAACATAAGCTCAGAATCTTGCCAATAATTTCAAGGAATTCATGGATCTACCCCTTCCCCAAAGCTCACCCATGGACTTGAGGTTAAGAACCCCTGGGATAGAGTTCGGATGGGTTTTACTCAATGACCTCACAACTACCTCTGTATAGCAGAGATGTGCCAAGGAGAAATATAGATCATGACATAGTAGAGTATATATAGTAGAGCATTTGCTCAGGAAACTGGGATCTGCTCATGGTGGTAATAAAAATAATAATAATTCATGTCATTATAGATGTTGCTATTTGTTGAACTCCCACTGTATACCAAGTGCTTTCTGCATATGTCATCTAACTTAATCCTTACAATAATCCTATGAGGTAAACACTGCATCCAACTTACAGATAAGAAAATAAAGGAAACAGACTGAATGGGTAAGTTACCCAAAGTTACACAGCTACTAAATGGCAGGGCTGGAACTCAGACTCAGAACTCATTGGCTCCAAAGTTCATGTTCATCTTCAGCTATACCATCTTCCACTCTCCTTATGTATAGCTGTTTCACTGACCACTTAGCAAGTGTTTATTGAGCAGCTCCTACTTGCCAGTCCCTCCTAGGCAGTGGAAATACATCATCGGGAGGGCAGTACAATGTTTTTTTTTGTGAGGAGTGTGCTCTCTGGAGCCAGGCACAGTACCTGAGTTTGAATCTTGGCCCTACTTCTTAGCTGAGTGACATCAGTCAAGTTATTTAATCTCTCTGGCCCTCAGTTTTCTCATCTGTACAGAGACAATACTACCTACTCATAAGGCAGTGTAAAGATTAAATGAGATGATGATGTTAAATGTCCAGAAGAGACAAATCAATAGAGGTAGAAAGTAGGTCAGTGGTTGCCTAAGACTGGTGGGGATGGGGAATTGGGGAGTGATGGCTTCATGGGTATGGGTTTACATTAGAGGTGATTGAAAAAGTTCTGGAACTAGATAGTGATGATGGTTACACAACTCTGTGACTGTATTAAAAACAATTGAATTGTAAGCTTAAATAAATGAATTGTATGGTGTATCTCAATAAATTATATGCCAACAAAGTTGTTTTTTTTTTAAAGATTTAATGAGCTGATATATATAAATGCTGAGAACGATGCCTGTCACTTAGTAGGTTCTCAGTAAGTGCTAGCAGTCGCTGTTATTGTTAGTATTGCCAACAAAATAGATGTGGTCCCTGCTCTCACAGAGCTTATGTCTTGTAGATGATCCAGTGACAGGCAGGCACAGCCTCTTCCTATACTGGATGAACAGTTCACTGGGCCCACTGACAGATGCAGAGGGCAGAGAATAAAGTTACAGGATCAGGGGCCTTGAAGTGGCCCTTAGCAACAACCTTATAATGATTTAATAAATGTCCATTTTTGATGAGAACAAGTAACTTAGATCTTTATTTACTTATGTTCCATTTTCCTGAGAAAGAAACTGTTGATAAGCAAACTATGATCAGGGGTTAATTCAAAACAGCCCCTTTCAGGGCATGCCCCAATATCAGAAGAGTCGCCTATCTCCGACCTCACCTACCCCAAGGCTTCACAGAATCCTTGGGCCTACCGAATCATCAGAAAAGAAAGAGTTCTGCTTCATCTGGCACTGGGTGTTTTTTATTGTCTTCTCATCCTTTGGAAAACCTTTTTAAAACTCTGCTCACTGGAATATTCATTTTACACAGTCTCCCCATCCTTTCAACTTTTTGCCTAGGTTGGAGTACACAATATATTTTTACTCTCAGTGCTGCCCTTGCAGAAGATACAGACAAAAATCTACATGTTGTACTTGTTTTTGTCTGTCTTAGGAAGTAAAAATTAATGATCTGTACTTGAAAGAGCCAGCTAAAATGATATTTAGAAATAAATAGGACATGTTCAAATTTATGTACATGGAACTTTATTCTCCCTGGCTTAAAATAGTTTTTCTCTGGCCATACCTGAAGGTCAGATTTTAAGAAGCAGTTCCCCATCTTCCTCTTTCCTCTCCAATACTTTTTTTTCTCTTAACACTTTGGTTTGTAGGAACTGGCAGCAAGCAAAGAGGGGAACAGAACTTGAATTTTGAGCTCAGCTCTCAGCTAAATAAGAAGCAGGAGGAATTCATGGGATAGTAGGAATCCCTGGAATTTGATGGGGAATGGTGACTTCCCTGACTCTGGAGCATTGAGACACTTTCCCCCCACCCCCAGAAAATGTTCCATCAATAAGGTATCTGCCATTCCCTTAGTTGGAGTTAGATAGTGATAACCTTCTAGAAGGTGGCATGTGGGTCTCCTTGGGGATGGGGTACAACTTTTCCTAGGGCCTACTTTCATTGTTGAGACTTTTTATTTATTGTGTACTCCCTGGAAATCCCTACATTGCCCTATTTCTTGTTTGGTGGCATGGAGAGACCTCAGAGTTTATGAGCATATATGACTGTTAGGCTGAGAGTGTCCTTGCAATGTATAAGTACAACCATTGTGCTTATTTGACACACCAGTCAGTAGGTGTGAGCGGTGCTGAGCAAAACAGTCCAGGACACAGGTAGGGAAATTGAGACGTGAGGCCTGATGTAAAGAGGACCAGGCTAGGAACCAGAAGCCCTGGGTCTTAGTCCAAGGTCTGCCAGTTTGCCAGTGCAAGTGTAAATGAGCCAACTTGCAGATTGGCCTAGTAAGTGGCAGCCCCTGGGTGAGCAGATACCGTGGGTTGTGTGTTGCCCAGGACAAATCATTTAACTTATTGTCTTGGAGCCTAAGTTTCCTCATTTGTTCAATGGGGATGATTTTAGCTTCTCCTCTCAGAGTTTTGGAGAATATCAAATCAAATAATAGAGTATTATGAAAAGTTGAAAGTAGTACAGAGTACAAAATAGCATTATTAATAATGCCTGGGCTTTTCCATGTCTTTTATGGAAAGTGTGGGGAGATTTTAACTGCTCCTGTGTTGTGCCTTTCTTCTTGCCTTAGTTGAATCTATTTTCTGGTATTCATTTACATGTGAACATAGACAATTTATCTTGGGTTGGCTAATGTTGCACATTATTTTCAGTTGTTGCTGTCAATACCATTCACAGTGAAGTTATTTGAACAATGTAGTCACCCAGCTTGCATAAGAGGCATTTTTGTTTTCTGCCCATCTCTCTATTGCTGTTTGGGTATAGAGAGTATGGGGCCAGATTTTGCACCTTTTAAAATGATTTTTGGTGTTTCTTTGGCTTATAAACGTAAACTCTGTAAACCTTTTTAAAATGATGGGGTATGGATGTCTCTGGGGATTAGCTAGGGCACAGGATTTAGTCCAGAAAATCCTCTCTAGCCCACTGTAGAAGGTAGCATGTAGCCCTTTCCCCTGGCCTCCACCTGGGCAGCTCGTGTCCATGTCAGAATAAGGGCACAGGGCTCAGCATTAGGAGAACTTTCTTAGGAAATGAAACTGATCCCAGACTTGACCCTCTATACCTCTCTACAGTGCCGGAAGCCACCTAGTGACCCCCAGGAACCCACCAAGAAAAGCCCCAGGGGGGCTTCAGATTCAGTAAAAGAGCACAATGGAGTCAGGGTAAAGCACAAGCACCGGAAGCCAACCAAGCCGGAATCCCAGTCTCCAGGAAAACGAGCTGATGGCCATGAGGAAGGTAGGCCCCCAGGTCCTGGCCCTCTGGGATGGGCTGCAGAGGGATCCCTATGGTAGGCTCAGGGGAGGGGCTCTGATACTGACCAAAAAGTGAGACTTCCTCACTCTGGAAGGAAGATGTAATTGACACCTCTGAAATCAAAGGCAAGGGAGAAGGGAAAAGTGGCTTATTGGGTTTGCCCAAGTCACTAGAATAAGGCACACCCTGAAGGCTGAAAGAGATGTTTTTCGGACAAAAAGTCAGTCCCACAACAGAGTAGCCAACCCATTACCCTGCAGTGGGTCTAGGCTCAGAGAAGAAACGGGTTTAATGAGGATCGAGACTAAAACAGCAGAATGAGGTCCATTACACTGTTTTCTCTACCTTTGGTGTATTTGAAAATTCCCATTATAAAAAGCTAAAAGTTAATAGCTTGCTAGCTAACTAGTTAGAAGGGTTTAGAGAAATCTTAAACCCTTATTGTTTAGGGACACACAGGATATTTGGGATGGAGAGGTTTGTACTTAGCCTGTATACTCTGCCACTAATAGTTCCCTGGCACCCTCATCAGAGAGGAAGCCCAGCTATTTCTGCCCACAGTAGCCTGTGTTCAGGGCCTTGCCCATCTGACATAACCTGCCTCTTTCTAGTTTGTTCTTATATAGCAGTTTCCCTCTTTCCACCACTTCCTGCTCTCCTCTTCCTGTCTCACCCAATCTTCTAAGCTTCATTGAGGTTGCATTTTTTTGGGACCGGCTCCAGTTCTGTTAGAACTTTGTGGATGTGCAGCAGCCACACAGTCGCACAGGCAGCCTAGTCTTGTGGCATGTTGGCTAATCGATTCAGTGCACTGCCTTTTTTTGGTATCAGCAAAAATGACCCAACTCCTAATTTTCAAAAACCACCGGGAAATGTTCCTTCTCTAAAAGAGATACGTAGGTGATAGCATAAGGGGAGCCAATAAATGAAACCCAGGGAAAACGCAAACCTTCCCTTGAATTTTTTTTCATTCAAGCCTCTTAGCGGGGCTTTCCAGTTCTTAGACTTTGATTATGACATTTCTGCCTTTTGCCCCCAAATCACACATCACTTCAGGTTCCTTGGAGAAGAAAGCAAAGAGCAGTTTCCGCGACTTCATCCCCGTGGTTCTGAGCACCCGGACGCGCAGTCAGTCTGGTGAGTGAGTCTGAGGCTGTGTCCCATCTTGGCACTTCTCTGCCAAGAGAGGTAGCAATCTGGCTGAATGATTTTGCTGTTGGCTCAGGTGGAGAGTTGGGAATTTGATTCACTGTGTCAAGATGCCCAGCTGCTGGTGGTGACACGAGAGCCCGGGGTGGGGTCTGGGGGACATTGCCCACAATTTTAGGACTATTTGCTCAGCTTTTCAGAGCAAGGATTTAGCATCTCTTGTTGGCAGTCGATGGTGGAAAGAAGAAAGGCCTGCGCCACTGGGGAAAACTAGTTCTACTCTAAGCTTTGGCATCTAATGATTATTGGGGCCAATCTCAGGCACAGACATTGAACTTTCGAGCCTCTGTCTTATTGCCCTATGTGATAGGTGTTATGAAAATTGGAAATTGTCATTGAGTAGTCAGGGCCAGTAGAGTCACATTTGGTCTTCTGATTTTGTATTGGTCAACCCCCAGCATTTAAAAAAGATAGCCCTTTCCAGCCACCTCTATTGTCTGCTAGCTGCCATGTTGGTCCATAGTGCTGGAAATGGTTGCCCTGAGTCACCCAGATTTTCATGCAGGGTGGATAGAATGGGGAAGCAAGGCACAATGTAAACTCAGTTATCTGACATTCTGTTCACTATCACCTCAGCACATAGAGAGCTCAGTGGTAATTGGGGCTCATAATGACAGCCCGAAGGCCTCACAAAATCCTCAAGTGTCTTCTGAATCATTGAAGAGGGAATTCCATTTTAGTGTTAAACACATTGTATTGCATTTGATTCTTTGGAAACTGGAGATTCTTGTGTGATCTCTATGGTGATTCTGTATTAACTAGAATATTAGATTAATCAGAACACTTTGTTCCCTGTCTGGTCTGTATAATGGAAAGTTTGCTGGATATTTGCTGTCTTTAAGTGGTCTGACTGACTTGAAGCTTTGGTCAAGGGCTGCTCTGTTTGCCTCAAACCATTTCTTTCTTCTGCTGACCTTACTTGGCTTTGGAGATCATTGAGTTAATAGCTAGGCCTTGGGAGAAAAAGGGTGGTGTTTTAGAGCTGCTTCTGAGGAAGATGTCAGTTCTCCTGTAGTGCTAAATTGGGCCAATTTAGGATTTGTACTTTTGTTGTTAGTAGAGTTGAAGGAAGAGGTGAGGAGAAAAATGACCTCTTGGCAAGGTGGCAGAGGAGGGCAGGAAAGGTACCATCATCCTGGGGTGGTGGTGAGAGGAGGGGGAAACACTTTGCCAGTGGTGAGGAACAGCTGCAGTGGGCATGGGAAGATGCCAGGGAGAAAGCTTCACCCCTGGACTCTTGGCCGCTCGGTGTAAGGGAAGAGGGCCTGGTTGAGGAGCGATTGGGCAAAACTAACCCATACCATGTCAAAGGAAGAGAACTCCTTCTTGCTTTTCTTTTCTTGAGACTCTTCTTTTGTGACAGTGGCTATATCAGTGAGATTGGTGGTTACGTAGTGAGCAGGGGTGGGAGCGCCATGCTAGTCTGTTCTCATTTGCTCTCTACTAAACTCTGATTTCCCAAAGGGCAGGGACTTGTGGCTCTCTCCTGCCTCTCACAAAATGCTTGGTGCCTTGTAAGCACTAAGTAAGAGTTTGTGGAATGGATTAGAGTGGCAGCGTGGATGAGGAAGGGTGTGTGGTTTGGATACTCTATAGCTATATGATATATTGGACTCTGTAAAGCACTTATAGGCAGATTATCTTATTTGAACCTCAAAACAGTCCTGCTAGGTCAGTAAGGTAGAAAATAGTATTCCCATTTTATAGATGAGGAAACAGAGTGAAGGAACTTTCCCAGAGCATATAGCTACTAAGTGGCAGAGCCTGAACTTGAACCCAGACCTTCAAACTCCTATTCCAGGGCATTTGCTTCAACACCATACTCTTTGTCCTTTGAAGAGGTACCTGACCGTCTTCTGTACATCCTGTCCACAGGAAGCATCTGTAGCTCCTTTGCTGGAATGGCAGACAGTGACATGGGAAGCCAGGAAGTCTTCCCCACAGAGGAGGAGGAGGAGGAGGTAACCCCCATCCCAGCTAAGCGTCGGAAGGTAAGAAAGACCCAACGGGACACTCAGTATCGCAGCCACCATGCCCAGGACAAGACTCTGCTGAGCCAGGGCCGCAGGCACCTGTGGCGAGCCCGAGAAATGCCCTGGAGGACAGAGGCTGCCCGGCAAATGTGGGACACGAATGAGGAGGAGGAGGAAGATGAGGAGGAGGGCCTTGTGAAGAGGAAGAAGCGGAGACGGCAGAAGAGCCGAAAATATCAGACTGGGGAGTACCTGACTGAGCAAGAAGAAGAGCAGCGGCGGAAAGGGAGAGCAGGTAAGACCAGGCAGGGGGTGCTTCCCCAGTGAGCTGCTGTCACCCGTCCCCAAACCACAGTGGCTTTGGCTTCTGGGCACCCTCAGGCATCTTGGGTGTTCCTAACTCTGCCTTCTCTACGCCTGTTCAGAGGCCTCTGCACCCACAAAAACCTGGTGCTATGAGCTCCAGCTGCCAGAGGGGGTCACTCAACACCAGTCTGAGGTTTTGGCTTAGGGCTGAGATTGAATAAATTCAACTGACCTACAGGTGAGCTGAGGACACGTGGGGCCCAAGCCCTCTAGTTTCTTATAAAATCTGAACCCGTGGGCAAGGCCAGAGTGACACCCTTGGCATGAGACAACTCGATACCAGGGAGTTCTCTGGTTGGCTTGAGGAAGTCGGATCTTTTGGGAGGTCGTGCACTCTCTCCTAGAATCCTGGGTTCAAGAAGAAAGAGCATTGACTGGCCTTTCTGGGTTGCCTCCAGCCCCTAAACTGAAAGGAAGTACAGTGGTTTTCTCAACCCAACGAAGAACTTCAAGTAGAAGTGGGCACAACTTTGCTTTCTCAGTTAAAGCCACAAAGGTTATTAAGAGGCAGGGGGAAGCTTTGAGGTGATCCAAGATGGCATTATTCTTGTCGGACCTGAGTCGGAAAAGCAGGTAGCCCGAGGAGAAAACCAGGCTTTCTTTGACCATGTCAGATGCTATAATATGTAATCATGGAGGCACAACCTGTCACCGAGCTAATAACAGTATGTTCCACTAAGTACTGTTCAAGAGCATTCCTATAATGGATTTGTAGATGAACAAAAAGCACATCTCTGGGTTCCGTAAGAGCACCTCTGTTTCTCATTCTCTTTCTTTGACCTCTGTCCTTAAAGCAACAATTGATTGTCTCCTGTAATGTATTCATTCTGAGCTGCTGGTAAATATCTTCAGTCTCCTGATTAGCAAAAATTGAATAACTACATTCTGAGTGGATGGTAGAATCTAGGCTTGCTATAATGCAAAGAAGGCTAAACCTCATTTCTGGCTCTGTTTAAACAGAGACATATATGATACCGATCCCTATACTTAAGAGAGAAATTGAGCTAATTTTCATCAACTATATGAGAGAGCAGGGATAATTTTACCTTTTTTTTCTGCCAGAGCCATAATAGATTGGTCAGGAATGCATTGTCAAGCCATTGGCTTCAGCCATTTGTGTTAAGACGAAGAGAACCTTTTGTATCACCAATCTTCTGTAATAGGGATAGTTTCCTAGAAGCTTGGAAGCTTCTTATTGAACTTATGGGCTTTCAGAAGCAGAAGAACCTTCGAGGTTGCCTGGTCCAGTTTTCCACCCAATACAGAGATCTCCACTCTTGGCAGGCAGCCTTTACTTAAACACCTCCAGGGCACCCTTGGGCATCTTGCGTGTTCCCACCTTTGCCTTCTCTATACCTGTCAAAGGAGCATGGAGAACACCACTTAGCAAGGCCTCTTATTTGACTTGGGGGGCAGCTCTAGTCGTTGGAAAGTGGGTCATTCTCCCTCTATGTGGCTGTTGGCTTTGGCATATGGTCTGGTCACCTTCCTCTAAATCTGATAGTGACATCTACATGGAGAAATTGCTTGGCAAACATCTCTCTTCTGAAAAAGCTCAATCCCTCTAATTACTGCCTATCATTCAGGTGGACATCAGGGAGTCAGGCAGAGCCTAAATTAGACAGATCACTTTACTCCTATCTGATCCTCATGACCTTTCCTTTGGTCCTGGGCTTGCATCTCTCCCTTCTTGACCTGTGGAAGGAAGAAAAAGGTCACTCACACACCTACTACATCCACTCTCTGTTCTTTTCTGTGCTAGTAGGAAGCCTTTGCTTCACCACAGTTGATTAAACTCCAGAGCCTGTCATGCCCTGGGTAACAGGGTAGGGGCTGCTGCTTTTCCTGTGGTACCGAAAGCTATAATATGACTTCCCCATATTTTCTGAGGTACTCACGAGGCACGGTTCTGTCCCTTTTCCTCTTTTGCCTCAGTCTGAACCTGTTGCATCAAAAGCCTTGGTTTAGAATGTTTTGGTTGAAAGTGGCATTACAAGCCATCTAGCACAGGGGTCCCTAAGCCCTGGGCTGCAGACTGGTACTAGTCTGTGGCCTGTTAGGAACCAGGCTGCACAGCAGAAGGTGAGTGGTGGGTGAGCAAGTGAAGCTTCATCTGTATTTGCAGCTGCTCCCCAGCACTAGCATCACAGGCTCAACTCCACCTCAGATCATCAGGCATTAGATTCTCATAGGAGCACCGGTCCCCAGTGCCAAAAAGGTTGGGGACTGCTGATCTAGCACACCAGATCTTGGACAGGTATGAGGACCCACTCGTGGGTTGGAGCTAGTTGGGAGGAAGGGGTAGTATGATGGTATGACAGCTTCTAAGAACTTTGCATAACCTACAGCCAATTCCTCATACTGTAATAATGGCTCCCACATCTAGATCTGCCCTTGGAGATGTCACACGTGAGAGCAAGTACCAAGGTCCGGGGAGGCGAGTTGAGAACTTTTGGATCTTGTTCAATCCTTTCATTTTACAAGTTGGAGAAACCAAGGCCACAGTTACTCATTTCACAGTCATAGAGATCTTTTGTCATGTGCTAGGCATGGTGGTCAGTCCTGTGGAGGAGATAAAGAACACATGAGCATGGCCCTACATAAAGAGCTTATACTTAAATAATGCAATTATGATGCCTTATTCTTTCTAACACTTTTTAAAGAGGTTTTGCATATGCTGCCTCATTTAATTCTCATACTAGTCCTGCGATATGGATTATATTCTCATTTTACATGCATAGCAACTGAGGCTTGGGGAGATTATGACTTGTCTCTAGCCAGTCACACAGCCAATGGTCAAGCCAGGTAACACTAATATTAGCTAAGACATAAGGGTAAACCTAGTCTATTCTCTGTACAAATGGGGGTTAGGACTGACCTGGGGGATGAGGCTCTTGGTAATGAGTTCCTAGTGTCATTCAGGGATCCCTGCTCTGGAACTGGAAAGAGCCATAAGAATCACAACCACACTTTTACAAATTAGAAAGTACTTTGTTCACTGAACTGTGGCTAGAATTAGAGATGTTGCCCAGTGTTTTCCAGTGACTTGATTTCCAACCAGGGAAGACCCCAGGTTTCTGCGACTGCCCGTCTGCTAAGTCCCCATAGCACCTTCTAGTTTCAGGGAGTTTCTGTGGCTTTGATCTTTGTGTCCTCAGAGAGTGACCACCAGGGCAGTCAGGTAGATAGAGCTGAGGCTATGAAGGAAGCCACCTACCATTTACTCCCCACCCAGTATACCTCATACTTTGCTTCAGCAGGGCTTCTAAATTTGATTTCATGTTGGAATGGAGAAAGAGACAAAGGGGGTGGGGGAAAAGCTGAGAAGAAAGTTCTGATTTGCTCTGGCCTATGGGGAACTCTTAAAAATTACCCTCATTTGTGGACACCCAGATGGGCTGCCCCCTCCTGGCAGGGCTGGGAGTTGTCTCCTGTTTGTAGAGGAGGGATGTTGATGTTGAAATACAGTGTCCATTTGAGAAGTGATACAGGTAGCTGATAGTTACACAACTTTGTACTGAGATTCTAATCCCCAAATTCCTCTGATTTATTTTAGAGGAAGGCGTTGCTTTTCTGTGTTCCGTTTCGCTGACATCTATTCTTTCTTGTCTCTTGCCTTCAGATTTAAAGGCCCGTAAGCAGAAGACTTCCTCCCAAAGTTCAGAGCACCACCTCAGGAACAGGAACCTTCTCTTGCCCAACAAAGCCCAGGGGATCTCGGATTCACCAAATGGTTTCCTCCCAAATAACCTGGAGGAACCAGCCTGCCTTGAAATTTCAGAAAAGCCATCAGGAAAACGAAAGTGCAAGACTAAGCACATGGTGAACGTCTCAGAAGAGACAAAGGTGTGTTGCTAGTGAGGGAACTTGTTGGGGAGGGGAGTGGGCTAGGGCTGTAGGCTTTCAGCAGGCTCCTCTGTCAGTAGGTCTCTGAGTGAATGAGTGAGTGAGTGAGAATAAGTGAGTAGCTGGGGAGGATCAAATTAACCCATATTTATTAAAGTATTTTAAACTAGATCTAGGAGGATTCAGGGTCAGATTTGAAGAATGGGAACTAAAGTTAAAGCTAACAATAAGCATTTGCAAACTATGGTTTGGCCCATGATGGCTTTTCCTCAACAGTCCTTGGATCTCCTTTGAATTAAGGAACAGTTAAAGAATATGGCAGGATACTAGCCTGACTAGCTTGTTAATATTCAATCAAGAAGCTTTTGTCTGGGTTTAACTCACTGGAAACCAATCAAGGAGCTTTCTGAGTCAATCAAGGTAGAAAACAACTTGTAGGAGCAAGGATATTAATGTCCAGATAAGGTTGCCAGAGGGTGGGGCTAAAGAAATTCCACTTGGGCCCCATTATAGTGCTGCCCTTCTCATGGAAGCAAAGGAGTAGGTAAGTGGGCACTCACTAATCTGTAGGCAGGTGAGCGGTCTAGAAACCATGTTCAAAATTGACATGTCTTTTGGGTCTGATGTTTATGGCATTGGTGTTGGGTTCCACATTGTACAGTTTGGAAAAATTATGCAGTCCTAATCCTGCATATGCTACCTCATTTAATTCTAAGTTGTATGTTTGAGAAAAATGAAGGTTTGGGTTCAAATGTATACCTGTAATATGTGTTTGTCATTGACAACCAAAAAAAGGTCAAATTGGGCTTGTTCTGGTGGTTGTGCTTCTTCCAGCTCTTTCTAGCTCCAGAGCAGGGATCACCGAATGGCACTGGCAAAAGGCGGGAGACCCAGGTGCTTATTTCCCTCCTCCTTTCCTGCTTCTCTCTCCCTCCCCCATTCTGGAATTTGGTTCCAGCTCAGAAGAAGTATTCAAGCCTATTTCCTTATCTTTAAAAATGGAAATGATATTCTGTGTCCTTTCCATCTCACAAGGGTGCTTAGGAAAACAAAGAAGGCAATGTTAAAGGCTTTGATAATCATAAAGTGCTCACCAAGGTTGGTGTGCATCCTTGAGCTTGAGCTTCAGCTGAGGAAAGAATGAGAGGACAGAGGTACAAGCATGGAGTGGCAAAGTAGCAGTGACAATTCCCTTGGACCTCCAGAGGGGACAGGGAGGAGCAGCGAAGTCTGGTCTGTACTGAGTGTTCCTAATTCCTACAGCAGCTCTTGGAGGTAGGTACGGTTGCCCTCTTTTTGGTGAGGAAACTGAGGCTCAGGGAGGTTAAGGGACTTGTTCAAGGTTACTCAGTGGTCATGAGTGACAGCTGGGTTATAAAGCTTGCCTGGCTGCCCTCTGGAGCCCAACCTCCCTCACAGTTCATTCCATATGCCTCCACCCTGTAAATAGGTGGCTTTTGTCTGTGTTCCAGGGACACTGGGGTGGGGGCGGGGGGCGCAGCCTGGCAGGGAAACACTGAAATCCTGAGCACTTCTGGCAAAAGGTGGACGTCCTACTTCCATTCCCCATGTTCCTCCCAACAGTCAGATGGCCCATCCCCAGCCACCTGACATTTAGGAGCACATGCTAATACTTCTGTCTGGTTATTCTGCTGGCAGTGTGTCCAATGAAATGTTCTTCCCAGAGAGGTTTTTGTCCCTTCACAGGACCTCCTTTTCTCCTTCCTGCTTTTCTTTCTCTCCCAGTCACCACCACCTGCTCCAGTTGCCCACATAGCATGGTGCTTAATAGTGCGAAGTAAGGGGGCGGGGCAGGGGCAGCGGATGTGCCTGCAATACTGAAGCTGAGGCATTGGCCAAAGGCTTCTTCCTACAGGGGTTCCAAGCCAGGAGGAAAGTGGGGAGAGGGAGGTAGCCCCCATTTGCTCTTGTGTCTCCCCCTCCCAGGAAGCCTTCCTTGTCTCTGGCAACTTTGGCCACCGGAAGAAGAGTCATTTTTTGGCTCCTGGCTTGGCTTTGCAAAAACCTGGGCACTTTACCCAGCATCCTCTTGTACTTCCATTATACACCTCTGTCCTCCTGGCAGTAGAGCAGCATTCTAAGCTCAGAGCCCATGCTTTTCTCCTAATGATTGTTCCTCTACGCCCTTTCGGGATGGGGACAGAAAGCAGCTGCTGTTGTCTTGGGATTTACCAGAGGAAACAAATGCCTGGGGCCCTTTTTTCCTGGCCTCATGTCTTTCTAGGTGTCTTTTCTGGCTGTCTAGGGCTCTGTATATAGCTGGCTTGAATCAACTCAACAAATATTTGTTGTGATGATGTGCCCAGCTGTGAGTTAAGTGCTGTAAAGAACAGAAGAGAAGATAACAATATGAACCCTGCTCCCAAGGAACTTAAAACCTAGCAGGGGAGGCCAGACTTGCCCATGAAACAATGGAAGGAAATTAAGACAGGCATCAGGTACCAGATTATGTGATTTGGACTAGGTGTTCTGGATATGCAGAGAAAGATGGCATTGGGGACTGGAGTGTTGTAGAAGACCTATGATTTAAGTGAAACTTTGATGCCCTGATGGGTTTGGATAAACTGAGGAATGCATCTATTGTGGTGTAACAGATGACCCTAAAATATAGCAGCTTCAAACAATGATAAACATATATTAACACACAGTTTCTGGGGATCATGAATTTGGGAGCAGCTTAACTAGGTCTGGCTTGAGGTCTCCCATGAGGTTGCAGTCAGAATGTCAGCCAGGCCTAGGTTCATCTGAAGGCTTAACTGGGTCTGGGGCTTCCAGGTTGGCTCCCTCACATGGATGGCAAGTTGATGCTGGTTGTTGGCAGGAGGTGTCCTGTCCTTGCCTATGGCGCTCTCCAAAGAGTTTGCTTGAGTGTCCTTATGACATGGCAGCTGGCTTCCCCTAGAACAAGTACTCCAACAGAGCAAGGCAGAAGCCACATAATCTTTTAGGACCAGGCCTTGGAAGTCACACACTATCATCCCTGCAATCTCCTATTGGCTAGACAAAGTCAGCCCTATACAGTGTTCTACTACACAAGAGCACGAATATCAGGAGGTGATGTCTAATGAGGGTACTGTCTGCCCCCTGTCCCCCCACAATGATTCATGTCTCTCCCACATGCAAGGCATGCCCCACCTTTCCCAAGGCTCCCCCTAAATCTCAACCAATTATGGCATCAGCTTCAAGTTTAGAATCTCATCATCTAACTTAGGTCCAGGTTTAGATGTGGCTCCTTGGGTCTGGTTCCTTGAGTATAGCTCCTGGAGCACAGTTCCTCCTGATACAAAGACCCCTGAACTAAAGAGACACATTATTTATCCCCACAGATGCAATGTGCCATGGCGGGATAGGCATGGGAACTTGCTCTAGACATTCCAGTTCAAATGGGAGGATAAAGGAGACACACAGGGGTCATTTATGAAGAAAGGACTCTAATGTTTTGTGAGTGTCTACCCTATGAATTGTTCTAGAGCCTTTCTAGTTCATTATCTCAAAGATCCTGCAAGGGAGAAAGTGAGGCTCAGGTTGGGCCTTGCAGCTAGTGGCTGGCAGAGGCAGGATTCAAACCTGCCCCATGTGGGCATGAGTGTGACCTGGGGATGCAGTGTGGTGGAAGATGGGGAAAGCCTGGTGAGGGTTAGATGTGAAGGAAGGTTTTTACACTAAGAGTGAAGGCCTCTGCAGCTGTGCCTCTTTAGTCAAAGATAACTATCTCTGCTTCTCTTTATTCTCAATTTGCTTCTGCTTATTTATATAGATGACTTGTAAAAACCTCAATAAATGGGGATTGAGGCAGGTGAAGAAGGCATGCAGAGTACTTGAGAGAAGCTGGATGTACCCTCAATCCCTGATTTCCATTTCCTTCATCATTCCTTGTGTTTTTGTGGTGGAGGATTTGAGCCCTTTTGCTTCCACTCGCTGGGTGGAAGTGGATGGAAACCTGTGCTGATCCGGGACTGCATCTCTGCTTTCCAGGGCAAAGGGCGTTGGAGCCAGCAGAAGGCACGATCTCCCAAATCTCCCACCCCAGTGAAACCCATAGAACCATGCACACCCTCTAAATCCCGAAGTGCCAGCCTAGAGGAGGCCTCAGAGTCACCTGTAGCCCGGCAGATTCCCCCAGAGGCACGTCGGCTCATAGTGAACAAAAATGCGGGTGAGACCCTTCTCCAGCGGGCGGCCCGTCTTGGCTATAAGGTAAGGAGCATCCTGGTTGCAGGATGCCATTGCCCAAGCATCTGTGGTGAAGCTTCTCCCATTGGCTCTTCTGTAGCCTGGGCAGAGCTTTGTTTGGGGCCTGAGCCCAGGCTGGCTTTCTATTGCTCAGATGGCCTCTGGGGCCTCCATGTCTCTGGTATGGTGTAGGTGAATGTAAGCTTGTTTGAATGGTAGTTTATGATGAACATAATTAAAATGGTAGCACAATATCATCCAATACATTTCTAGGCCAGAAACGGGATTTGGGGGTTTTTGTGTCATATTTCCCTGTGCAGTGGCTCCCCCACTCAGAGAGGAACAGGGGTGATCATTGCTCATCCTTAATATCCCCATCTAACAGCCTCTCTTTTTGGCTTCCAGTAGTAGAGGGGTCAGGAGTATGCTGGAGGGAAGGGCTGGGTTCACTCCACTGTATACTACTTCCCTATGGATCAGAAGAAAGCAGGAAAGGAAGCTGGTGTTTATAGAGCACTTCTTTTGTCATGTTAAGAGCTCTGATTACTTCATATCATTTCATCTTCACTATAAGCCTATGGGTGTAGGTTTTATTAGCCCCATTTTACAGGTGAGAAAATCAAGGCTTAGCAATATTAAGTATCTTGTTTAAGATCACCCAACTAGTACATACATATGCATCTGAATTCACACCAAGGTCTTTTTGATTCCCAAGTGCCAGGGTAGGGGTGGAAGCCTGACTCATTCACTATCATGAAATAATGTTGGACATTTTGGTTTCCCACTTTTTATTGATATGAACTCCCTTGACCGTGTACCGTTGCCCATCACACTAAATATTTCCTCAGGATTTGTTCCTAGGATGGAGCTGCTGGATTATAGAGTAGGCCCTCTTTTTTCTAAGGCTTCCGATGCCTATAACTGACTCATTTAAAGACAGCCATACACCTAGCCAGGCTGGCTTGTATAGAAGAACTGCCTTGACAGTGTCTCACGGCAAGCAGCCATCTTTCTTGAGCACCTAGTGTAGGTGCCTGGAGGACTGCCAAGGGAGATTTAAAGAAAAGACATTGAGCAACTTCTTCTGTCAAGGTTAATTTTCTTTAACTTGGAGCCAAACCAGTAAACAGGACATCACAGGAGAACCAACTAGGACAGGGCCTGAACAGTAGAACAGCATGTCACAGGAGGGAGGGAAGAGTAGTCTGGGGCCTGGGAGAGAGGTGGGCCTCTGCATTGCTGGAGAAGGTAGAGGGCCTCATGCTCCCCCAGGCACAGGCTCTGTGATAGCTCCTATATCCAGGAGGCAGCACCCCCAAGGCAGCACCCCCAACTCAGGCATACACGCTCATTCGCAAGCTTGCTTACTTGCTCTACCAGCCAGCCTGTGAGCTTGCTGTCAGTAGGACAGCTGAGCAGCCCATTTTGCCAGGGCCTGGGAGGGCTGAAGATAGGCCCCCAGTAGCTGCTGTGGCCTCTTCCTCAGAAGAAGAGCTGCTTCTTCCCTCCCCCTCAGCTTATTCACCAGCTTCATACCCAAGACTACCTAGGGTGCTTCTAGGCCTGGAGTCCTGCCTCTGGTCCTATCTTCTCAGCCCAGGGAAGCTAATTACTACTACATGGATAAATGACCACAATGAATTATACTTGCAGCAATCCTGATTCGAAGGGAGGACTCGGATAAGCATCCAGGGTTAGTACTTAAAACAATGAAAACCAGCACCCACAGATAGTACGTAAACCAATTATTTCTTGCTTGCCACCACAAATCTCATTACTCTTGCAAAATCCCAGACTAAGGAACTGGTGCTCAGGGAGGCCTGAGGGTTTGGGCTCTGGGTGGGTAGGTGAGCCTCTCTGAGGACCTCACCCCAACAACTCACACCCAGATGAGTGTTCTTGGTCATGAGAAATGTCTCCCTGTTGCCGAGAAAATAGCCCAGAGCTGGGGCCTCGGTGATGGCAGCTCTGGACTGACTTCGCTGACAAAAGATTTTGAGACTTGCCTGTCAGTCCCCAGAATAAAGGACAGGCTCTAAGACTCTACAGACATTTGGAGAGTTTTGACCCTAACTGGGGTGGTTTTAAGAATTAGGCTTCTCTTTGCTTATGGACCTATCTCTGTCCCCACAGGATGTTGTTCTCTACTGCCTCCAGAAAGACAGCGAAGACGTGAATCACCGCGACAATGCTGGCTACACGGCTCTGCATGAGGCCTGCTCCCGGGGCTGGACTGACATCCTGAACATCCTGCTGGAGCACGGGGCCAACGTGAATTGCAGTGCACAAGATGGCACGAGGCAAGAAGGCCACTTCCCCTGCCACTCCACCCTCCCCCAGCTAAGCCCCAGTCTGGACCTTTGCATCACACCAGGCTGCGAGTTATAGAGAGGCCTTATCAGGAGGTGTTTCAGGAAGACATCTGTAGGCTGTAGGGGGAACTGGATTAGGGCAGAGGTGGATGTGTTCCTGGGTGGCCAGTCCATATCCGTTACCAAGGGAAGGCCGGGGTTATCTAGGGATTATCCCATCAGATGCAGCTTCACCAGAAAGACTGCTTAGGCTTCCTGCATGCTGTCCTGGTGGTGTACCTGTCTCAGGCAGAATCTTGGGCCTTAGGTACCAGGAGGCTGACCTTAGGGTAACATCCAGATTTTATCCTTGATTTCATCTCTGTACACTTTTAAAAAGACACCTGCTGTGTCTTAAAGAAATTGCACCCATTCTCTTCTGCTCCATCAGAGGGCCTACTTCCTGGGCAAAATTGAGACGTGAGCTGCATACCAAGTAGGGGACTTGAGTCAAAGAATTTAGGCTCTGTTTGGCCACCACTTGGTGTATGGACCCGTTCTGCTCATCCCTGCTCATAGGTGGTCATCCCGGTCTTTCTGTTGCTAACACCCAGCATCTGCTTTAAGTTTAACCTCAGTCAGAGGCCTGTTCTCTCCCAAACTCCAGATCTACCAGGGGAGCTCCATTGTGCCCTAGAGATTCTCCCAAGGTATGCAGGAACATAAGAGACAGAAATGAGAGGGAGGAAAAAGAGACATAGAGAGAGAAGGAGATGAGGGGATGTAGTGAGGGCTGCAGCCCAGAGGTGGTTCCTCCATCCTAAATCTTACCCACATTACACTGGGGTGATCTCATTTTACTTTTTCCTGATGAGGTAGCCTGAGATCTAGACACTCAGGTTACCACTTGAGCCCTATTGTCCTCACCATGTATCACCTCTGCAGGCCAGTTCATGATGCAGTGGTCAATGACAATCTGGAGACCATCTGGCTCTTGCTATCCTATGGAGCCGACCCCACACTGGCCACCTACTCTGGACAGACGGCCATGAAGCTGGCCAGCAGCGACACCATGAAGCGCTTTCTCAGTGGTAAGCACAGCCTAGATTTGAAGCCATCATCTTTGGGATTGGCCTTTGATTCCTGAACTCCTGAGGAGATATTCTTCATCTCCCTCCATCTCAAACAATTTCCATGAGGGGTGTCAGCTCTCTTCACAGGATTTCCTTCAAGGGTCTCGGAAATCTCTATGCACTTTTAAGAGCCCAAAAATCTACTTCCTCTTATCTCCATGCCGTGAGTGTCCACATCATGTGCATCCTCTTCAGGGCCCTGGTAGCCCATGGGGAGGCATATAGAACAGGCCTCCTTGTGAGACAGCAGCCCCACTAATAGATTTAGTTGGAGGCAAAACGAATTGGCCTATGCTTTGAATGGGATGACATTTGCAAAGAAGTGACACTTAGTGTTTTGCTTTTGTTTTTGCATTTTCTCCTATTGATGATCACAGTGAAACCCTTTGAACCCCTCCTGATGCTTCATTCCTCCCAGCCCTTCCTTGTGGTAACTGCGATGTTCCCTCTGTACCTCTCCTTTCTTTTTCTTCTTCCCTCACCTGTCCCCTCTGGAAAAGTGTCTGGTGTTCAGGCCCATGGCAAGGGCCACAAACCAACATGTGTTTATTTTCTGAATAGTGGATTGCAAGTGTTTGTCTGCAGTTAGATAGCGCTACTGAGTAGGGCAGTGGGGGAGGGGGATAGATAAGGAGGGAATTCTAGCCTGGACATGCTCAGTGGAAATCTCCTCAGACTTGACCTCTGAAAGAAGGAATCCTGCCTCCTCAGTGACATCAAAGCTTGGCCCTTGCTCTAGCAGTTACTTCTTCAGACAGTCTGTGCAGCAGACAGAGACAGAGCAGCCGGGAGTTGTATCACTGACCCTCCTTGGAGCTGTTGATGTTTGTGGTAGAACCCCTCTTGAACTGGGAGCCCACAAAACCAAGGGTTTGCCCAAGGCCACTCCCTGGTTGGTCCTTAACCCCCAGAGCAGCAGTTCTGGGCTCACAACCAGGGGCTCATTTGTTTATTGAACAAAGGTTAACTGGGTAGCTGATGATGGAGGAAGAAACAAGGGAACCTGAACCGAAAGTCTCTGTGAAAGGAGGACTAGATGGGAAGTACAACCTAGATACTAATAAAAGCTGGAGGGAGAGCAATAAGAGGCCACTGAGGGGCCTTGGTTTCTGCTCAGCCAGCCTCCATCCAGTCCCCAGTCAAGCCAACTAAACTCTGCAGTCCCTGGTTACCATGTACAGGCCGCAGGCCTCACAGCCGAATCCAGCCTCTCCTTAGCTCGGAGAAGGAGGACTGCCTTTTTCTTTCCCCTAGCTCTGGAGTCCCAAACCCCTGTCATTGAGGGGCAGAGCCACTTTGTGAGGCTCATTCAGCCATTTATCCTAGGCTAGTGATAACTCCTAATCCCTTTAGCTGAACCATTACTGAGGTGCAGGGCCTCCTCCCACATACGGTGCTTCATATGTACTCTTTCTTACATATACTCATATGCTAGACTCCTAGGAAAAACTATCAGAGATGACTATCTAGAGCGTCTCAACTTGATAGAAGCACCACGTAGAGCTCTGTCTCTGATCAACAGCTATAATCCAGGGCCTCTGTGGGCTAGAGACTGCCATCCTGAGGGTCTTGGAGCCCTCTGCATCCACATAAAGCTATGTCTGACCACCAGAGTAAGCAGATGAACTCTTCTTCCCAGACCCCTTGTCCAAAATCCTGAAGAAGTTTAAATGTTGAAACTATTTTCAGTAGTTCAATTAAAAATAAACACTTTCTTTTCTGTTCTCATCTCTGCTAACTCATCCCAACTACTAGCCAGTCTTTCGATGCCTCCTTAAACTAACTTGAATGCCAATGCCTGCTGCAGAATCAAGAGGAGACTTCTTAATTCCCGCACTCCCCAGCCTGTCCAGGCAGACCACCATTCAAATCTTGATGTTGTTTCTCAGCTGTATGAGACAGAACTGTAGCTTCATAATGGGGGTCAGAAGCTGAAGAAAGTGTTAAAATTGGGCCACCTCTTTTCTGTGCAAATATCAAGTGGCATTAAAGGCAAAGCTCTGTCTGGCTGTTAGGAAAAGTGCTAGCAAGTGGGACTAGGACCTTGGCCTGACACCCCAGGGAGGCAGGCACTGGCAGCAGTCAGCAGGTTTCCAGGGGTATTTGGGCCCAAAGGCTATTTTTGCAGATATGAGAGGACAACACTCAGTGTCTTTTTTAAAAAATTGAGGTGAAATTCACCTAACAACTATTTGGATGTGAATAATTCATTGGCACTTAGTATAGTCACAATGTTGTACAACCATCATCAGGGTTTTGTTGTTGTTGTTGTTATTCCATGAACTGAGTATTTCTGTTTTGTTTGTTTGTTTGTTTGTTTGTTTGTTTGTTTGTTTAAATCCTGATACCCCATCCCCAGATCTCAAGGATCCACTGGGTAAAGTGGCATAGTGGCTGTAGGGAGCAACATGAGGTTGGAGGTTGGAGAGGCAGTTCCCTCCACTGCCTCCCCACACCTGGATGCTTTTTGGTAGACTTGTGGATTTTTTTTTTATCTTGCCTGTCTGGCTGAGGTATTTAAAAAACTTTTTGCTTTTCATCCCCAAGCATTTGCCTGACCAGACTCTCCGCAGATTGTCTTCTTCTTCCCCTAGTGGAGATCCCACTGGGCAGAAAACGAAGGTGCATCCCTGTAGGGTACAAATCCCCATTTTTTTGCAGGCAGAAAAGGTGAGCAAGAGCATCAGGTTGCACCTCATGTATGGCTTCCCTTATTTTGTGCAAGTCCTCTGTTCTGTGAATCAAATCCCTTTTTAAACACACAAAGGAATGTCACTATTTACAGGTATACTGTAGTTAATTCTTTTGTAAAGCAGAAGATATTGGTATTCATCTGGGTTGTAAATGTAGCTTTTCCTATATTGGGTTGGCTTAAATGGAGGCCCATTTCTCCTGAGATCATGAAGGATATAGCAGCTCTCTTTCCTTCCTTCATTCATTCATCCATGCATTTATTGAGCACCTGTTAGGTTTCAGGTACAGTGCTAGATACTTGAGGCCAGACAGTGGGTCCTTTCTCTCTTGTCCGGGGGCTTGGAGCACCAAGCCATCCAAACCCTCCCAAAGGCCTTTGGAAGAAGACCTGCTCAGGGCAAGTGACAGGCCAGCATGTGACTGACTTGCCTTTGACCCTTTGAAGAGAAGAATGATATCCAAGCTAGCCAAAGGAAAAGAGTTTCATTTTTTCTCCTTTGTTGGAAAGAATGTAGGGGCTTGGAGGCATTGTTGCCATATGGTTTGGGTCATTCGAGGAAGTATCAGGATTGCTTTTTCTTCCACTGATGAAAGGGTTAGCAATTTACCACTTGAAGTCACTGAATCACAGGTTTTTGTTTTTCTTGCCAGACACCTCTGCCACATGATCCCATGTAGAAGATTGGTTATTTTTTGTTTTTCTCTCCTTTCATGTCCCTCAGCTGGCAACTGGGTTGGAGGAGATGGAGAGGGGTATGATGGGACCCTGGAAAATAGAGAAACTCTGATTGCCAGGGTGACCACTCACTTTGAGTACTTTATTTTTTTTAATTGAGGCAAAATTCACATAAAATTAACCATTTAAAAGTAAACAATTCAGTGGCATTTGGTACATTCACAATGTTGTATAACCACTACCCCTGTCTAGTTCCAAGACATGTTCATCACCCCAAAATGAAACCCAATACCCACTAACCAGTTGCTCTTAATTTTTTCTCCCCAACCCCAGCCCCTGGCGACCACCCATCTATTTTCTGTCTGTATGAATTTGCCCATTCTGGACATTTCATATAAATGGAATCATACAACATGGGACCTTTCGTGTCTGACTTCTTGCACGGAGCAGCATGTTTTCAAGGTCCATTCATGTGGTAGCATGTTTCAGTTCTTCATTCCTTTTAAGGTTCAATAATATCTCATCATATGGATATGCCACATTTTCCTTATCCATCAGTTGATAGACATTTGGGTTGACAATTGTGACTAGCACTGCTATGAATATGCATGTACAAGTATTTGTTTGGGTAACAGTTTTCAGTTCTTTTGGATATATACCTAGGAGCAGGATTGCTGGGCTGAGATAATTTTGAAAGAAAGGATAAGAGTAACAGACTCAAAGTTGTGGGAGTGGGCAAGGGAGAATCAAGGAAAAGGAAAGGCAGTCTTCATCATGATTTTCTGTAAAGGTCTGTGAGGAAACATGACTCAAAGCTGTACCATCAAGTAAACCTTGCAGTTTCTTCTTGTATACCACTTATGGCCTGTTTAGACTTTTGCATCTTTGCTCAAGCCAGTTAACTTTTGGCTATCTCAAAAAGGTAAATTCACCTGCAAATAACAAAAGATTTGCTGTCAGTGAGAATTAGAGGAATGAGCCAGAGGCTCTAAAGGCAGTTCCTAGAAAGGAGCCTTAGGAATGTGGTGAGCTAGGGCTGCTCTGATGGAATCCTTCTATGACCTCTTGTGGAGAACAGCAGTCATTTTAATGCCTAGGTTTCAGCATGTTGTTTAAGCAAGCACATTACTTCATGGTCTCACCTTGCAGTAATTCTTCCCTTCCTTCCTTTCTTCCTCATATATTTACTATGCTCTTATTATGTGCCAGGCACCTGGGCTTAGGTACCAAGAAGACAATGATGAACAAGACAGTTGTGGTCCCTTCCTTTTGGGAACTTAGGATTTCATTCTTTTATCTCCTAGGACACCTAGCACAGGGCTAGGCACAGAATAGACAGCTACTTAACTGACAAATGCTTTGGGAAGAAACTACTGCCAACTCTCAAGTGGCACAGGATACAGAAGAGCACATAAGCTGGCAGCCACGACCTCAGGATTTTTTTCATGGAATGCACAAAAGATCTAACGTACGCGACTAAAGGTTTTCCACTGTAGCTGCTCAGACATTAATCTGAAAGCTTCTCTCTGGCTGCCTTTTCCTATTGGAAGAAGCCCTTCATCTCCTAGAAGGTTGCTAAAAAAGGACTTCTTCAGTAGGTCATAACAGCCAATAGGCACTTCTGCTGATAGGATGTGTGACCCAAAAGGAAGGTATGTTGGAGTGCAGTGATACCTTCCATTGGGGGAAACTAGCTCCACTCCCTTAAGAGTGGCAGCCCGCTTCCTCCTGGTATTTTGTTTACAGAGGGTACCCTCACCTTACCTGTGCCCTTTGGACTCTCTTTTGTTCTGTTTCCCAGGTGTCACTTGAGGGCTAGTAGCAACTATACACAGTTAAATCAGCTTGCCAGCAGTACTAGGTGGTATATTGACAACTGCGGGGTCATGTGTCCACAGATAACACAATTGAATTTGTCCTGAAAAACCTGTTTTTCTGTCTACATGGAGTTGAGAGGTAAAACAGTTCTACTAGATGATGACATTTAGCTAGGAAACAAGCAGGCTGAGGGGTGGCCTCATGTCTGTCCTCAGATCAAGTAAGCAAAAGGTGGTTTTAAAAAAATTATTTTATTGTGGTAAAATGCTTATAACATAAAATATTTTAATCATTTTAAAGCATACAGTTGAGATTCACAATGTTGTGCAACCATCACCACTGAGTTTCAGAACTTTTCCATCACCCCAAAAGGAAACCCTGTACCCAATAGGCAGTCACTTCCTCTTCCCTCCCAACCACCAGTCTGCTTGCTCTCTCTATAGATGTGCCTGGTCTGGACATTTCATATACATGGAATCAGATAATATGTGGCCTTTTGTGTCTAGCTTCTTTCAGTTAGTGTAACGTTTTCAAGTTTCGTTCATATTGCAGCATATATCAGTACTTCATTCCTCCTTACAGGTGAATAATATTCCAATGTATGGGTGTAACACATTTTGTTTATCCCTCATTTATCTGAATGACATTTGGGTTGTTTCTACTTTGGGACTGTTGTGAATAGAGCTGCTATGAACATTCAAGTATAAGTTTTTGTTTGAATACCCATTTTCATTTCTTTTGTGTCTATACCTCGGAGTGGAAGCAAAAGGTTTTCGTGAAGATAAACTTGATCATCCCCCCCTATGTTTTTCAAAGATGAACAGAAATTGTGCTTCCTATCTCACTTTGAATTGGGGATAGGAATTGGGGATAAAAACATTGTGACCAGCAGAGAGTTAAAATCCTGGGATAGGTCTAGGATTCTGCTTAGAGAGTAATTTCCTACAACAGTTAAAGCAGGGATCCCAAACCTAAATGGCTTCATCTAAGAAAGAGCAGGCTGGGTGGGGACTGTTGAACTGAAGAAGAGCACGTGTCACCTCTCCCTCCAGCTAACTTTTGACGTGCAGGAATGTAGATGCAATGTTGCCAGACCTTCTGATTTTTTTTTTCCAAGAAAAGTTGGAAATCTGGATTTTTAAGTGAAATCTCTCCATTTAAAAATGATAGATGTTAATTTGGTGAGGGGCAGTTTAAAACACTGGGCCAAACCCCAGACGGTCAGTGTGCTAGATTTGGTCCTGGCTGCTGGTTTGCAACCTCTAATTGACAGCCAGAAGTGTATCACTCTCTTGTCACTCCTGGCCCCTTTTGTGGTCCTTCTCTTTTCCCATTCTCCTAGCCCCACATGGACATACTTTGCTTCTAGGTTCCTTCTCTAGGCTACCCTCCTTGTGTCACTGCCTTCTCTTCTTTCATCAGATCACCTCTCAGATCTTCAGGGCCGGGCAGAGGGGGATCCTGGTGTATCCTGGGACTTTTACAGCAGTTCTGTATTGGGTAAGCTTTCAGTGGGATTATTCTCACTCCTCACCCCCTGACCCCCATCTATGGCTCAGAGATGCGGGATTTGCTTTGGGTTTCACTGATTCTTCTCAAAAGCAGGAGTGACTTTGTGGAGGTAGCCCCTCTTCCTGTTAGTAGTTTGCAGACTCTTTCAGTGCAAACCCTAATACATGCCTACCCCAGACTCAGAACTCATTGGTCTAAACCAGGAAATGCCACTGATTTGGACAAAAAAAAGCTATTTAGCCCTCTATCATTCCCTACCCTGGGTATCTCTTTTTAATTCTCTCTTCCAAGGTCCCTTTCTCCTTTGTTTTGTCCTAACCCTGCCAGAAGCCCTGCCCCTACATTATCACCTTTTGTGATATTGCTCAAACTCAGGAGGGACCCAGCCCCTCATCTATTAGCTGCCATTCCCTCCCTCCCCTGCCCCCACAATGTGCACAGAGTTTCTGAGATAGCTACTGTCTCCCAAGCCCTTAGCCTTCTGGCCTAAGCTTTCCTCTCTTGGAAGAGCAATCAGTCTTTATCTGTGGCATCTAGCACTCACCATCAGGCCAGAGGCTGCAGATTGTGGGATGCACCCACCTCTAAGCTTAGGGGAAGCTGGAGCAGGAGAAGGTTGGGATGGAGCGAAATATGCCACACCCAAACTCATGGCTTGAGAACGCAACTGGCTGAGCCCCCTTCAGGCTCTTGGGGATCCAGCAGGTAGTTAGAGTGGTTTGGGGAAGCTGTGGGAAGTGAAGGACAGGTGTTTTTACCTTGCCTTTGACTGCGATGGTATCTTCAGGCTTCCATCTCCCAACAGCTTTTTTCCATTTGAATTGTGGAGGAGTACAGTGAATCTCTGGCCTCAAAATACTATCTTCCAGGGCTAGAACTTTTATGTGCCCTCCCAAGGATGGGAGCCATGGGACCGGTGAACCTTGGCCCTGGCCAGGAGGCTGTAGGCTTATTGTTTATCTCCTAATCACCCACACATTCATGCCTCTTTGTCTCATTGGAGCATTTCTATTCTTTGGTTTTGTGCACGTAAGTAAGTCCTAATTTCCTGTCTGCTCTTCTTACAGAGGAAAAAGACGGGTTTGCCTGTGACCTCCTACATAATCCCCCTGGGAACTCTGAGCAAGGAGACGATGGAGAAGAGGATGATTTTATGTTTGAATTCTCAGACAAGCCTCTTCTCCCTTGCTACAACCTCCAAGTGTCAGTGTCCCATGGGTAAGTGTCTGAGAGATCTATGGAGACCGAGCTCCAGGATCCTGATAACTCCTGGCCTGCCTCCCTGGGAAGGGTGGAGTTCTCCAAAAGGGAGCTGAGACAAATGCTGGAGCATGGGAAAGATGATATGTGACCAAGGCCAGCCTGACTTTCCAACCCAGATTGGTTATGTTCACAATAGAGACTATAAGCTCTAGATACATTGACTGTATTTATTTCCCCAACCCCAGGTATGAATTCACTCTTGAAGGATTTTTGTACTGTTCCTGGGTGTAAGAGATGATTTTTGGGCTTATGAACTATTAGAATCTCTGGAACATTTTGTGTATTTTCTGGGGACAGTTAGACAGAATATTTGAAATTGAGATTCTTGGAAAAGCCAGGACATATGGTTGCCATAGCTATGGGGTCACTGGGGTCCTTAAGTAATCCACAGGCTAGTTTCTCATAGCCTTAATGCTAGCAAGATGATGGCATCAGCGCTGTCATCTCAGATTACCATGTATTTTATAACGGGGATCACCCATCTTCAGAGACTAGAATATTCCTGACACTTAACATTAGACTGAACCCATTTAATTTTTATTTGATGATTCAGAAGGGAGTTGGACAGCCTGCAGGGATGTGGTTCTTTTTGGCTTCACTGTACAGCAACGTGTGGCAGTGCTGGTTAGAACGATGCAGGATAAATTGTCCTTTTGTTCTTAGCCTCCATCATTAAGTATTTTCTTCTTGTTGTTCTCACATATTTCAGATACCTTTGCGAACACTTTCAAGGATACTTTTCCTTTGATATCTATTCTTAAAATATCAGACCCTATTTTTTTTTAAGTGAAAGAGCATGAAACACATATAGATAGATAGAGAGAGAGAGAGGGGTGGCCAGTGGATTAGGAACCCTTCAAGTGAGCCCCTTGGTTGACAACTGTAACTAATCAACCAGTTTCTTTGCAACCCTTCCCCCATGGCCTGATAAGAATAAAAATAGCCTATATGATGACACTACTAGGTGTCAATTTCAGGGGGATTTTGGTCCTTATTCTTCTGGGTATCAGCTGATCCCTGAGGGTAGGGCTAGGCTTCTGAGATATAGGATTGCACAGTTAATTCCTCCAAAGTATTCAGCACCTCCTTCTCTGAAACAGGATCTTGGGCCCCAGGCAGTAAAAGGACCAGAGTAGTGCAGACAGAACACAGGCAACCAGGGCTGCGCACCACTCAGCCGGGTGGCGGGCAGGTTTTTGGTTGAGACCTTGGTGCAAGCAAAGCTGGTTTTCCTGATGTTACACCCCGCAGTACTTTTTTCTGAATCTGCACTTCCTCACAACTTCAGCACAATGTGAAAATTTTGTTTTTCGAGAAGTGTGTGTGTGTGTTTGTGTGATGATGTGTGTGTGTGTGTGTGTGTGTGTGTGTGTGTGTGTGGTGTGTGTGCAGGGGTGTAGAACAATGACTCTAAGGCCCTGTGGGGTTCAGAAGTGCCTTCTGCATCATCAAACCAAAACTAAATTGTTATCGCTAGTGTTAATGTTCTGGGTTTTTCCCGCCCCGCCCCCCATGCTTTGAAAGTGATGGTCTAAGTGTATGGTATGTGTAAGCCCTTTCTCTCAACCCAGAACACTCCATTTCCTGATTGTGTGGGATGACATAGTTTGCACTAATTTGGAAGAAACATTGCATTTTAGGGATGAGGATTGCGGGTCTCAGTAGAAGTTTTAGGAGCTGTATAGAACCTTCAGTTCCATAAACGTGTCTTAAGCAGTTGAACCAGGTTAGACCCCGAGGACCACAATACAGCTTGGCCTTCAGAGAGTCTCCAGTCTAGTGGAAGAGACAGACAAGAATATACTTGACCCTAACAAAAGACCAAATGTCCTAAGCAGATGAATTATGTAAATAACTCAAACAGTTCAGAAGAGTGTCAAGTGAAAAATCACAGTTCCAGTCTACCCTGAGCCCCCATTCCTATGCCTCAGAGAGAACCACAGTTTACGTTTGTTTTGGGCTCCATTATAAGTAGTATAATAGGGATGTGAACCAAGTACCAGACTGTGGGAGATAGGATGAGCAACCATTTTCATCGGGGGAAAGCCTTACAGGTGATGTGGTGTTTTAAGCTGGGCTAAGAGGAGAGGATGAGGAAGGGTGTTCCATGAGTTAAGGCACTGAGACGTACAAGTTTAGAAAGTTCAGAGAGCAGGGCTAGTCCTTCCTCAAATGGCTGGCACTTGGTGGGGTGGGGTGTACAGAGAGAGGCGGGGAGGTTATAGGGTGGAGATTGGGCTGAAGAGGTTGAGTGGGGTTATGTTTGGAAGGTCTTGCATAATATCATGTGAAAGAATTTAGAGGTTTTGTTGTTTTTTTTTGTTTGTTTTGTTTTGTTCTTTTGTTTTTTTGCTAGGAGTACTGGTGATCCATTGAAAGCTGTTTAGGAAACAAGTGAACAGGTCAAATTTTGTTTTTAGAAAACAGTAACAGAGGATCCAGTGGGGAGGTGCAGAAGAGTGACTCTTGGCAGAGGGAAACCAGTTAGGAGGCTGATGTAATATAGTCTAGGCCAAAAATGGCGAAGGCTGGATGTGGGACAGTGAATGGCAAGGAGGGAAAGCCCTGGAAACAGGGACCATTGGCATGGGGATGCAACATTTCTTCCTGGTTTAGTCAAGGCAAATGTTTGGCCTATGACAGACAGTTCTCTCTAGTACCCCTCCCTGCTGTACCTAGGCTGCTGCCTAGTCTAGTTGGGTGTGCTCAGCAAAGGCAGACTTGCTGTAACGTGAGCTCCAGCCCTGCAGAAACCATGGTGCTGCTGCTAGAGGAAAAAAAAAAAAAACTTGCCTAATGCATTCCAGAGCCAAAGAGAAATGCCTTTTAGATTACCCGCAGTTTCTGCCTTTCTCCATGGCCCCCCTCTGCTGGGGAAGATCTTGGAGAACAAGGAGGCAGAGGAAGCAGGAGTGAGAACAGGAAAGGAAACCAAATAGGGCTGGCAAGGGTTGGTTGGGGGAAGACCTGGTCCCAGAAGATGGTAAATTCCAGGTCATGGGTGTGTGTAAGGCCTGGGGAAGCCCTGCTAAGTTTTAGATTCTGGAAGGCCCCTTTCCCTCCTGCTCTCATTTTTCGGAAGAGGTTAGTCAGTCATGGGTTAAATGCTTGCCATTTAGCTGATAGCTGGGCCAGCCAACGGAGGGGCAGAAAATTTTCGCCTTAGCTACACCCAGGAATCCTCTGGTTTTGTGTGTGTGTGTGTGGATGGCGGGGGGTAGCCAGACTTACAGCTTTCCTGGGCCTTCCAGAGTGCTCCCAGTATCCTCACCACTTCCCCTCAGCCCCCTTCCCTAACTCCCATCCTTGCCTTTTCCAGGCCCTGCAACTGGTTTCTCTTTACTGATGTCCTGAAGAGGCTGAAGCTTTCCTCGAGGATATTTCAGGCTCGGTTCCCGCACTTTGAAATTACCACCCTGCCCAAGGCTGAGTTCTACCGGCAGGTGGCCTCCAGTCAGCTGCTGACTCCTGCTGAGAGGCCTGGAGGCTTGGACGAATGCCCCCCAGGCTCCTCTGAGACTGTGGAGCTGGTGCGGTATGAGCCCGAGCTACTTCGGCTTCTAGGGTCTGAGGTGGAGTTCCAGCCTTGGAACAGTTGACTGGGAAAACAGTCCCTCCCTTTTCTTCTTTCTCCTCCCAAGTTCACCCTTCCCAACCTCCCCTGTTTTCCCCCACCCAGCACCAGACTGCAGAATGAGGCAATAATATGGACCAACAAGAAGCCGCCTTATCAATGCCAGCATTAGTGACTGGATTTTTTTGGGGGGTGGGGTTAAAATTAGCTCACATCTCTCTGTCATCGTTATTGTTGTATGGTTGATGATGAAGGTGGAAAGTTGAACTCCACGTCTGAAGATAAGAGGTCCCCAGGGTGGTGGGAGGTGGCACCAGGTTCCCTTGGACTGGCTTCCTTGTGTATGACCAAGACCAAACCTGGGCCCTGGGTGGCCATGGCCTGTCCAGAGGAGAAATGAGAAAAGTTAAATCTCTGAGTGCCCCCCTATTCCCTTGTGTTCTTCTGTCTTCCATAGTATTTATTTTATTAGTATTTAATTTGTATTGTTTCATTGGTTTCTGATAAGTCTGTATCACTGTGATGATTTGAGACAATTTGTTGTATTGAGGGACTTCACCTCCTTTCTTTGTTTTTCTTGATAAGCTCTGGAGCTGCTCCCTCCCTCCCTCTGACAAAGTTAATCCCAGGTTCCCCCCCACACACACTGGGGAAGGGGTAGGGAGGCCATTGACTTATGACTAAGAAAGGTGGCTGGTGCTGGCCCAGGGTTGAGGGGTCAAGGGTAAATCCTGAGGCTTTGGTGCTCCACCACTCCCAGTTTTTTCTCAGTTCACCACCCCCTGCCCTTTGCAGCAGCCCCACTATTTTGAGATTAGTGTTTACTGGAGATGGGAGAGGATCGTGGGAGTGAGGGGTTTAATTAGTTACTCTAATAGAGAAGAATTGAGAGTGGACCTGAAGGATAAGGTTGCCCCCTCCTCATGCTTTCTTCGCTGCTCCCCTCAGAGTGCACAATATGGGTTTGTTCCTGCGGTTATCCCCCCTGCACCCCAGCCACCTCACCCCAGGTATGCCCTCACGCTCCCTGGATACTGAGCCTCTCAGATCCCAGCCCTTGGCCCCCATCTCTCCCCCTCACCAGACACAGCATCCCTTTCCTCTCTCTTCTCTCTCTCCTTCCTCCTTCTCCCTCTGCCTCTCATTCTTCCTTGCAATCTGTAGAGGTTTCTGGGGTTGACTGTCAGATGTGAAATCCAGGTCTCAGCTGTTTCCTAGGTGAGGGCAGGAGACTAGTCTCCAGCAGGGACCTGGGGCTGAGTGCACGGCCTCTGGCCTCCAGCACTGGCCTTGTTCAGGGGGAGAGAGGGAGGAGCTTGGGCTGCTTCCCTTTTCCCAACCCCCTCTATGGCGTTGACTTTCTCACTCTTGTTCTTATTTTTCTACCAATTGCTATTTTTCCGAACAATCCTTGTAGAGAGTATGTGCCATCCAAAGGCAGGAGGGCCTCACTGTGGCTGGCTCTAGTTGGAGATGGTACATTTTTATTGTACAGGTGCTAAAACAACAACAACAAAAGAAGAAAATGGAAAAAAAAAGACCAAAAAAAAAAAAAAAAAGAAAAAAAAGCCAGTTTGAGGCTGGGACAATCTATTCTCCAGAGACTCCTGACTCATGGGAGTATTGGGTGGCTATTTTCTTTGTTGTGTTTGTTCTTTGTTCCCAGGGGGAGGTTCTCAGCCCCTTCTGTGCTCCCCACCCCCACCATACTGCCAGTTGGTTTGAACCATTGTTCCCCTTTTAAAACAAATATACACACATACATACATATATATATATATATATATATATATATATATATATATATATATGTAAAGTTGAGGGGTTTTGGGTTTGAATTTTTTGGTTTTGTTGGGGTTCATGGTATTTTGTGGTTTGTTTTATGTTTGCCTTTACTTTTTTGCATTTGGGTGTGTATTCTGGCTGCCTTTTATGTTTCATTTTAAGCAACTGGCTGTAGAGTCAAAAACTCTTGCATACTGAAAAACCTGTGTCAGGGCTTCTGTCTCCTGTCTCTCTTTACTGTTCTCCCGTATTGGCTTTTCTGTGGTTAAAGAAGATGGGCATCCTGATGAAGTGAGAGGGGAAACCCCTGATCCTACTTTGTAGTTTTGGGTTCTTAATGGAGGAGGAAAAGGTAGAGTAGCTAGTGAATAAGAAAGCATGGGCAAATCCTGGGGGTGGGCTGGTGGGGAGAATTACATACCTGCATTAGTTTAGGGGTGCATACATACTCCTCATTTGCTATAGGAGTAGCAGGATTGGAGGGATGAACCCTCTTTTAGGTGTCCGTGAAGAATGATCCTTTCTAACTCAAGGAAATCACCTGCCTGCTGTCTCTCTTTTCTGCCCTGGATCACCCATGTTGGCATCTGACTGCACAATCTTATCACTGCCCTCACTATGTACCAATGTCCCCCCTGCCCAACCACCTAGTGCAGGCCTACTAAAGTTCTGGTTTCCTAAGTCCCAGCTATTGTGGAGGTAAGATGCCTAACTTGCCTGGATGCCCTGGATTTTATGTTTCTTCCCGCTTCTGAAAAACCGTGGTAGAAACTATGATTCCTTCTGACCACTGGCTCCAGAATGTGCCTGTTACTGTTTGAGGGGAAGGAGATATTTGACAGGCCTCAGGTGAGCATTATTTTAAGCATTATTCTAGGGCCTTTCACTGTGGTTTGTCTCTAGAGAGCCCTGTCAATGTATAGGCCAGGGGATCTGTGTCTGGCCAACTGGAGTCCAGCCATCTCCAGGAAAGAACTGAGTTTCTCTCTTTACTCAAGGCCCAGAAACAGCCTTGACCATCGTCCTCTGTCAGATGGAGGAGCATCATCCCCTTTGAGCCCCAGCATGAATTGTCCTCATTGGCCTTCGTTTCCCCACTTTCTGATCCCGCGTCCCTTTAGAATAGTTGCTTCCTCAGGTTCCCAAACAACCCTGTAACAGTACTGATTTTAGGTCAGTCCTCTGCTTGACACTTGCAGTTAAGAACTAAGACATGTCAATAGGTCATGAAAGCCATGTGGTAAGTACAAGGACAGCGATGTCCAGGATGTTCTGGGAGCTTGAAGGGGTGGGCAAGGGTACTGGGTGTGAACACACAAGGGGTGGTGTTTGCAAAGATTTCCTGGGAGAGTTGATGCCTTACACAAGTAGGAAAGTAGGAATTAAGGGTGACAGGGAAGAATTTTTGAGGCAACAATCTGAGCAAAGGCTGGAGGACAAAGAGGGTAGTATGTGCAGGAAACTATGGTCCACTTCAGTGCCACCACAGTTGGAAGGGACAGATGGAGAAGGGGTGGGTGCAGGAGACCTGCTGGCCATGCTAAGGAGTAAGGCTCGAACTTTTGCCTTTGGTGATAGGGAAACAGGAAACTTTAAACTGGGTTAAAACGGGATTATCTTTTGTTTTGTTTTTCTTTTTGCTTTAATAAAATGGTAAAAATGTGTTAGAGGTAGGACAGGCAGAAGGAAGGAAAGAAAGGTAATTGCTTGCGATTCCAAAGAGAGGATGATGGGAGAGTGGTGGAGATATTATAAGGATTTCCTTTTCAGGCAGGAAGGAGATGCTGTAGGCAGGCAGAATGACCCCAAAGGGATAGGTGATGGTCCTTTGGAAAACGGTGGACAGTCATGTGCGTTTGAGTTTGGGTGTATGGGTGTGCACACCCCTCTATTCCCCTGGGTAAAGGAAGAGAGTTAAAAGTGGGACCAAATAGCAGTTTATTCTTTTCTTGCTCTTGGGTTCTTTTCCCCACACCTTTCGTAGAGGCCACTTACTGCCCTTCAGCTAGGGTGGAAAGATCAAGGCAGGAGGTAAGAACCATGATACAAACTCTACATCCCTGGTCAGGGTAGGGGTGAGGATCGTGGTCTCATTAAATGACCTTCTAATGCTAGAGGAAAGCACCAGCTGCACCACTTACCACCTAGGCTGGCCTTGGGTGAGAACCTAAATCTTTCTGAGCCTTCGTTGCTCCATCTGCCAAATGCGGCTCAATTTCCCAACCATAGAAGAGAATCACACAGTGTAGCTGAAGTTAGTTTCTCCTGCGTGCCGAGGTCATGAGCCTGCATTTAATGATGGTCTTACCAGAATGTTCCACTTCGAGATGCATGGTTGAAAGGGAGGCCCCGTTCAAGTGTCTGCATTCCCAGAGAAAGGACCATCTGCTATCTTCGCATCCCTATTGGTCGTGGTGGTGGTGGTGGTGGGGCGAATTGGGCACTAAACTCCTGCTCCTTCCATATTCTAACCTATAATGGGGGAAGCTTGTTGGATGTTTATTGTGTCGCACTCCTGCTAAGACGTGTGTGTGAGGTAGGATTGGGTCCACCCCAAGGGAGGCCAGTTTAGCTGCCAGGGGGAGGCGCCCAATGTTCGGGCTTCCTGGACCCTGCGGCGGGGCAGGCCGGGGCTTCTCGTATTCCCCTCGAGCACGGATTTCCACCGCGAGGGGGACTGACAAGCCAGCGGCGTAGGCCCGCTGGGCTCAGACGTCTCCCCAGCCCCACGCAGGTCCTCTAGGAGCTCTGGCTCACGCAGCGAACGGTCCAGGCCCTCCCCTGTCAAACGGATGTCGCGGGCACCTCAGTCGCTCTCCGATTTCATTGCAGAAAGCAGCACCACGTGAAAATGTAGCTAAAGGCAAGCCGGGGAGTAGAAGTGGGCCAGGCCAGGCGACCTGCGGCTAGGACAGAGACAGCGGCCCCCGGGATCACTCCCACCGCCCAGGGGAGAGTGGAGGCAGCTGAGTGGCTGGCCCCGCGATGTGCTTACCTGTGGGTCCGGAAGGCTGGGGGAGGGGAGGAGCCTCCGGGGGCAGGGCCAGGGTGCGTCTGGCCAATGGGGAGAGGGCATTTAATTGCTTCATTTTTTTTTTTCCCTTGTAAAGTGGAGGGGGCTGGGACCCAGGGAAAGTTCGAAGCTTGAGAGTAATGGAAGGCCTTGGTGGGGACTGGAGCAGCCTAGGGATAGTTGGGGGCGCAGGGTCAGTATAGAGCGACGGGAAGATGTTGGGAGCGACAGGCCCCGCCTCAACCGCCTGTCCCTCTGGGCTCGGCCAACCACCTGCCAGCTATCACCAGCTTGACAGCGCCCCCTGCTGGACATCGGCCCTTACATCTCACATGCCAGGACCGGGGCTCTCGGGGGCTGAGACTGCCTGGGACTTCCAGCCTTGGGAGCGGGGAGAGGAATGAGTTCCCTCATCTTGGATCCAGCCGCTTTGGAGTTGGAGGCAAGTGCCTCTTTAAAAATACATAATAAAGTCAGAAAGACCTATGTTCCTGAGAATAACTTCTTGTCCTGCCTCTCCCACCGGGCCTGACCTATCAGTCCCACCCAGGAATGAGGAAATAGTGGTGAAGCTGTCCCAGGAATGAGCAGCAGCAAAGGGCAGGAGTTCAGGAGTCACCCATAACACCTGGTGACAGGAAAACACAGCAGCCTTGGGCTCCTTGGAACAGCTTCCTGCAGTGTTACATGAGAGCTCAAAAAGCTCTGGTAGCCCCTAAATATGGGTTGTCCTCTCTCCTTACCTGCCATAGTATAGGACTACAACCCCATGACTAGATACAGGACTCATTCATTCTTTCAATAAACATTTATTGAGCACCTACTGTGTGCTAGGTGCTGTGCTAGGTGCTGGGGATACATCAGTGACTAACACACAGTCCCTGTCCTTGAGGAGCTCACAGTCTATCGGAGGGGAAACATATAAACACGTAACTAAGGAGCTACCATGTGCTAAGTGCTACAGTAAGAGGTATATACAAAGTGCTGTGGGAGCCCAGAGGAGGGAGTAATACATCAGTTCCTGGGGGCAAGTATCGAGTCTCTTAACTCCATTAAACCATTGAGAAGGCAGGGATGTTGTTGCCACACGACCCTAGTTAAAATGAATGTCTCCCAAGGTTCTCTGCTAGCCCTCTCCCATAACTATGTCAGCACAGGTTAGTTTATCAAATTAGCTCATTTAACACTTTGAGTTAGGGAAGAAACTGGACAGGGAAGTTTCTTTAGGAGTACAGGAGTGTTCAAAACAGTAACAACTCGGGTGGGGGAACCATGAGGGCACTGAGTCAAGGACTGCAGGCCCTGGGCTGTGGAACACCCGGGGTGAGTGCCTATGCAGAGGAGGGGTTGGTGTCATCTACCTCAAAGTTTGGTCCTCATCGCTCACCAGTTCAATCAGTAACCATTTGCTCACTAGATGCTTGGTATGTAGTGTGCCCTGCTTTGAGTGATATAGTCACCCACCCCTCAGAAGATAACATGCTAATTTGGGAGACTAAATAAGTCCAGGTCATTGACAATTTTAAGTAACAGTTTGTGATTATAATAGAGAAGATGTCACAGGCTATTTGTGGTCAGTTGCCTAAAGAGTAGTAATTGCTATGAGTTTCAAATAAAGAACTCTGGGGAGTCAGCTCTCATGAATTGAGTCTTGAAGGATGAATAGGATTAAACTGGTATTAGAGGGGTTGGAGGAACATTCTGGTTGAGCAGAACCAAGTAAAGCAAGAACACAGGGAAACTCAAACAGGCTTGTTCAAAGGCCAGCAAGCCCATCGGTTTGGCTGGAGCAATACAGGAGGTGGGAGAAGCAATGTAAGAAGACAGCTGGTAAGTCAGATGGGACCCAGTGACAAAGTACCTTGATGGAAGGTCAAGGACTTGGGACTTTGTCTGAAGACAGAGATTATGCTAAGCTCAAAATACTTTTGGAACTACTGCCCTGAGCTCTCAAATGCCCTCCTCCAGGACCCTTGGACAGCCTCATGATTCAGCAAATGGTTTCTAATCGTAGAATGGATTAAAGTGGAGACCCTAACCCCTGGGCCTTGGACTGATACCGGTCCATGGCCTGTTAGGAACTGGGCTGCATAGCAGGAGGTGAGTGGTGGGCAAGTGAATGAAGTTTCATCTGTATTTGCAGCCGTTCCCCAGTGGTAGCATCACTGCCTCAGCTCCACCTTAGATCATCAGGCATTAGATTCTCATAGGAGCACCAGTCCCTGATGCCAAAAAGGTTGGGGACCACTGGATTAGAGGTTAAGTATTTTGAGTGTCACCCCTACCTGTAGGCAATGAGGATCCCCTGAATTCTTTTTAGCAGAGGAAGATCAGAACTGGTGCCCTGGCAGATTGGAGGGGACAAGACAGGTCACAGCAGGGCTATAGATGTGTCTGGGGAGGGGGATAAGCTCTGGGTAATTTGAGGCTCTGGAAATGTGGTGGAAAGGCCAGATTTGAAATATATAGCAAGTGGTGCTGGACTTCAGGAGATGGGGAGAGGATGGGGTCAAGTGAAGTTAACCATCAGATGACTCTGAAATGTCCAGCTTAGGTCAGGAAAATGGGGGCATCATTAATAGAAATAGGCAAGTCATGACAGCTTTTCGTTTTGTTTTTTTCTTGGCAGGGTTTTGTGTGTATGGAAAGACTTTCAAAATCAGCTTTCAGGAGAGGGGCTGTTTTTAAGGGCCTTGTGGGCATCTAGGTGGAAATGTCCAGCAGGACCATGGACATGCAAGCCAGGAGCTGAGGAGAAAAGTGGGGGCTGCAGCTCTAGATTTCTTACTCATCCCTGAAGAGCTGAGCCAAAGCCAAGAGGATGGATGAGACTCTTGGGGGATACTCATAGATGCGGAGCCAGCATGGGCACAGAACCGGGCTATGGAGGGCAAAGTTGAGTCTGGCTAGTGCTAGCGGGGATGAGAGGTAGTGTCCCATGCTGTGAGGGTTCACAGGAGCCAAAAACTTTGAAGACATTTGATGTTACCATGGAGACATAAGTGACCTTCAAATGATGAGTTTTATGGAGTTGAGGTGAAGGGGTCAGGGCCACCCATAACCCATGCAGCACCTTTATGCAAAAAAATTTCAAAGGTGTCTCTTTCCACCATCAGGAAATTGTCAAAAAAAAACTGATTTTATTAGAAAAAAAGCACTTTAATGCCAAGTGCTAGAATGTATAATCAATACACCTGCACAACTATATATGATTCCCTTGTGGGGGAAAACAAAAGTGGGAGAGGATGATAGTAGGCTTGGCAGTGACTAGGAGAGAAAGAAGAACAACCTGGGGAGGTAGTTAGATCAAGTGGATGGTTTTGCACTGAGGACACAGCCAAGGTCCTAAGGCATTGATTCACATTAACCAAATTCACCAGATAATGTAATTATTTCCAAGGTTGATATGTCTTAGCTCTTAGCGTTGCCCCCAAATTTGGCAGGAGAGAGGCAAGCTAATTCAAAGAAGGGAGAGGGGAAGATCCAGGTCCTAAGCTGAAGAGTTGACTTTAAGAGACAATTGGCTGACCCTTCCTCAGAGAGAGGAAAAAGGAAAGCAAGGAGCCATGTAGAGGCAGGAGAGGTGCCATGGGAGCTCATATCTGTTGGCTCCTGTTTTCTTGGTGAAGAAGGAATTGGTCAGGTGTGAAAGTTGGAGAACAGGGGCAACGGTCCACTTGAATGTCTGCTGTAGGCATGGTGGCGGCAGGTGGGTTGGCAAACTTACAAGATGATTAGAAGGTGGGCTGTGCAACGGGCACACATGAGCAGGAATGGAAGCAGACACAATCTACACTGCTACAAGCTACCCCCAGCAATGCCTGACAGCAGGAAAATATCAGGAGTGAAATGAATCAAGACAGAACCCAGGACTCAGGGTGTAATACAGGTGCAAAGAATGGTCTTATAGCTCCAACCCTTTATGCAAACATTTAAGTCAGACTTGGTGGCTGGGTCTGATTCTGGAGGGGCACTCGGCCCCTTTCTAACACTTCAGCACAGCCTTCTAGGGTGGCCAAGGTTCCAGCATGCTGACAAGTGTGTTGGGTAATGAGGCCGACTCCAGGAAGAGGGCCTCAGTCTAGGCTGGGGGCTGCTCACCAGCGCTGAGTTCTTTTCCCTCTCTTGTGCTTTTATCCCACTCAGCCTTCTGCCCCTAGAACTGCATCTGTTCCAACACACACGCCAATCAAAGCTCTGCTACCCTGGACCTGCTCTAGCTCTGTGACATCTCTCTAGATTTGGGGGATCCAACCTGCACCCCCTAGTCTCAGAGCAACGGAATTTTGGTTTGTACAAAGGGAACTAGAGAATGCTTTTCCCTAAAACAAATCCTCACCTCTGCAACTGACCCACAGAGAGACACATGTTCTTGAATATCTCATAGGTGCACCCTCGTTCTAAAGAAACAAAAATACAGACCCATGAGTACACTCAAAATACATACCGAGATATTCACGTATGGGATAGTAAGTTCTCTGTAGAGGGAACACAGATGGTGAAATACAACCAGGCAAATTAGGGCTCCTCCCATGAAGCCCCTGCACCCTCCATGGCCACCACCTTCTCAAGAGATTATCCCTTCATCACCACATCAATCCATCACCCCTGATAACAACATATCCCTTAATACTCTTGAAGGCCATGGTCTGACGCCAGGAATGCTCAAACTGGGCATAGCTTGGCCATAGTGACATCAGGCAGGGGTGGGTGACAAAGAGGATATGGTGTATTAACATCTCACCAAAATTTAAGGGCAGGTGAGCTATTTAAGTCAGTCTCTGCTAGAGGCAGTCCATATGAAAATGCTGCTCAGCTTTTCCTGGCAGGTCATACTTTCCCCACACCTCTGTTTATATGTCGTGGGGCTCCATCTTAATGAGGGAAGTGGGGTTAAATGGAGAGAAGGGGGCTGAGGTTGGGGATCTAGTCAGCAGGCTCCCAGATGTGCTCACGCTAGGCTCAGCCATAAACAGGGACCCTGAGCCTGAGGAGAGCTCAAGTTCAGCCACTGGGGTCAGCCCAACAGTTGGGCGGCTGGGAGGAGAGAAAGTCTGGTTTCCCAGATGGCTTGGATTGTGGGAACCCCTTGAAACCACGTGGGTTGGAAGTGGCTGAAGGTGAGCCTGATCCCTCAGGAGCTCCCTCAGGGTCTCTTCAGGAACCAGCAGTCCCTCCATGGGGGCCCCGGTCACCATGCCCTGCACATATGAGGAGGGCCTCAGTGGCCCCTCCTTGACCCCAGGAGCTGCTGTAGCACTGGAAGTCCTGATGAAGGCAGCAATGACAGTCCCAGGGGGCTGAGAGCTGGGCCCTGTTGCTCCAGCCCCTGTGACTGGGGGTGCTGCTGGATTAGTCGGATGGTTGGGCCCAGCCAGAAGTTGGGGGAGGCCACTGAGAATCAGCGGAGTCCCCGGTGCTGCCACCTGGCTCTCTTGGAAACTGGTGTTCAGGGGGAAGGAGGCCTGCAAAGTGAAGGTGTCCTTGAAGGTGTCCTTGAAGGTCGAAGCAGGTGGAACACTCTGGAGAACTAGCTGGGTTGAAGCAGTAGTACTGGTAGAAGGCCCGTTGGTCAGCACTGTGGTTAGCGGGATTGTCTGCAGGGTCAAGGCTGAGCTTGACCCCACAGGGGCCACTCCTAGGTGGATATTGCTGGGTACTGACGAAGCACTGAGAAGAAACAGACAAGAGATTTGGTTAAGGCACAAGCATCTCCTAACTGGCTAGAAAGGAGGGCACAGAAGGAAAGGAGCTGAAGGTGTTTTATTTCTTCATTGTGACCACGGGCAAGTTGCTTTTCCTCTCTTGACCAACAGATGTCCCCACTGGTTTCCCAGGGATTCTGCGAGGATCCCACAAGACTGGACATATAGCAGAGCTTTGCAAGAGGTTGAAAACTGAGGCCCCCCCTCAATCTGAGGTATTATGGGAAGACTCATAATGCCTTGCGTGTCCTTACCTCACGGCTTTGGTGAGTTTGGCCTGGCCCTCAGATGGAGAGACAAACACAGTGGAGGTAGTGGGGCTCTCCTCATCTAGAGACAGTCCTAATTCCAGACTCGCAGATGGCTGTAGACCAACGTGCTGAACCCTCGGCTTTTCCCAGGGAGGGCTACTGTTGCTCTGGGAGGCAGACCTGCATGAAACCCTGGAGCTGGCTCTCCGAGCAGTGCTCATGGAGGAGGCAGTGGCAGTGGAGGCCTGAGGGGATGCCTCTTTGACTTCACTTCTCTCATCTTCATCTTCGATCACCACTAGGTCCTTGGGCATCTCCTTAAACTGGTACACCAGCCTCTGCCCTTCAACTTTGGCAAGAATGCCCCTTTGGTAGTAATATCTGGGAACAAGGAGTGGGGAGTTAGGGACATACCACCCTCCAGGGCAGAGCAGGCATGAGGCAAAGAGTGGCCAGGGCCAGACAGGAGCCCACGGGCAAGAGCAAGAGACTCTTGGACTTGGAAAGCTTTTATGAAATTTCTGAGATCTCCCATGAGGACTCAAAGGATCCAGAAAAAGGAGTTTCAAATACCAACCCCCACCCTGCTTTGGGGTAGAGGATAAGGGGTGAGTGAAGGATGATGGGAAGGGATGGATAGATGATGGGGGATTTAGCAGTCCCCCAGCTGAGACTAACTATGGGTAACTCTGGCCCATCTCCCTAGGTCCTTGGCTTGAAGAATGTGAAGAAAGCCTTTCTTGGGGATGGGAGGCCCTAAAATGTTCTCGTACTAAAGGAAAAAAAGCTAAGACAGAGCTACAAGAGGGAGGAAATTTTTCCTCCCAGAGGTGGCCTGGGGAATGGGTTTAGGGGTATGCAAATAGCAAAGTTAGGAGACCCTAAAGTGGGAGGGCCTCCTTGCACATAAGCAGAGCTTGGTGACTCAGGGCAGGGTCCCCCAGCAACTCCTACCTTAGTGCCCGCCCCATTGTCTCATAGTTCATGTCAGGTTTGTTTTTCTGCTTCCCCCATAGCTTGGACACAGCTTTGGAATCCACCAACTTGAAGATGCCTTTCTCTCGCTGGGTCCACTTGATGTACTTGGGGCAGGTATTTCTGTCTTGCAGAAGTGCCAGGAGGAACTCCCACAGATAGATGGTGCTGCCTGCAGAGGGGAAAGCCAGTGAGGGGTGGCCCCGGCTCTTTTCCCACCTCACCTGACTCCCAGCCCTACCTTTGCCATCCTTAGATTTCTTCCGAATGGGGATGCTGGGGTCAGTGACAGGTGAGGTACTGCGGGTGCCCTTTGTCTTCCGGACTGTGAGGAGAAGGTGAGAGCAGGATGAGGCTGAGACCATGACAAGAGCTCCAGGGCAGGCTTCCAGGAAGGAGAGCCCAGAGCTTATCAAGTTGGGAGTGACAAGACAGACAAGAAAGAGCCAGGTCACCAGGGCTGGTGGTCCAGGATCACTCTCCATGGCCAAAGCCCTCAGGTACGTGCACCTACCCAATGGTCCACCTGCATTTTCAGGCCCCAAAGGTAAAACAGAACACCACTACGGTGTGGGGCAATGTAGTGCATGCACACATTGTTCTTCTAAGTCACCCTTAGAAGAATAGAACTCATCTACCCTAGTTTTTGAAATGAAAAGACAGCCTAAAAGTGAAACTGCAGGTAACTGTGGCATTGGAGTTTTGGTTGCCACGCTGACAAGGAAGTATCATCCAGCCATCACCCAAGTAAATCAATAACACTGGGGCTTGGGAAAGCCCAAAGTCCTCTCTCATATACAGTCTTGGCTCCATGAGTGCCCGGAAGGAAGATAAGCACATGGCAGTGGCCACCATGGGACGAGGGACTGGCCAGAGGGCCAAGACTGGTGTCTGAACAGCCTAAGATTCAACATGTGTCTGTGAGCCTCTACCCATTTACCTCTAAGGTCTCCCTCTCCTACCACCCTCCCCATTGAAGCCTCTCTCTCTTCCTCTCCCTCTCCCTCTCTCCCTCTCTTACTTCTCTTCTTTGATTTTCCAGTCTTCTTGGCACCTTCCTCTCTGGGGACCTTCTCCTCCAGAGGATGCCCCTCCTGGTCACCAGCGTCACCAGCTCTGTTCAGGGCATCGGGCTCAGAGACAGGAAACAAGTAGTTGGGCAGAGTGACGGCTGGAGCAGAGTCTGAGTCTGGAAGCATTTCGGAGGTGTTGACTGCAAGAATAAAGGCCTGAGGTGGCTGAGGCCCAGTGCAGGGTGGGAGCATGGTCTCCCAGCACTCAAGAGTACGGCAGGCTCCCAGAGAAGGCAGAGTTACTGTTCCCCTCAGCCCAGACACAAGATACACCTGAAAACGCCTCATGTGTCTTGCACCATGAGGAGAGGAAACATCTGCAGAGTTGTGGGCATGAGCCAGCCCCAATCATGGCTGTCACATTTTGAGCCCACTACTGCTGGTGAGAAAGTTCCAGGTGACACCCAGGGTAAAGGGCCACCTTGATTTAGTCATTCACTCATTTTTACAACTGGAAGGGGCCTTAGACAAAATTTAATCAAATTCTTCTGCTTTCTTGATGAGGAAACTTAGACCTAGAGATGGCAGGGCATGTGCCCAAGTCACACAGCAAGTTGGTACCTGGTACATGTACGCATTCAGTAACTATCTGTTGAATCCTGAATGAATATTAGTGACAGAGCTAGGATTAGAAATGCTAGGACTCTTAACTGGCAGCTTCAGGGCTTTCTTTCTTGCACTGTATCCCAGCTCCCCCTTGGGAAGGGGCAGTTAGGGCCAAGGAGTCAGAGCAAATGTTTGAGGGGTTCCTGAGGGAGAAGCCTGCCTTGGGGGCCTTCTGGTGACTGAGGGCCAACGTCTAAGAACAAGGAAGGGATGAGGGGGTTCCAAGCCTGGTACATTTTAAAATAAGCCACACACTGCATAGCCCTCCTGGGAGCCCAGTAAGAGAGCAGACGGGCCTGAAAAGTCACTCTGGCCAATAGTATTCAACCTTTAAAAGGAAGGAAATTCTGACATGTGCTACAATATGAACAGGCCTTGAGGACATTATACTTAGTGAAATAAGCCAGTCCCCCAAAGAGAAACACTGTATGATTCCACTTATATAAGGAGTCAAATTCATAGAGACAGAAAATAGAAGGGTGGTTGCCAGAGGCTGAGGAGAGAGGGTAAATGGGGAGTTGTTGTTTAATGGGTACAGAGTTTCAGTTTTGCAAGATGAAAAGAGTTCTGGAGATGGATGGTGATGATAGCTGCACAACAATACAAATGAACTTAATACCACTGATGAATGGTTGAGGTGGTCAATTTCATGTATATTTTACCACAATTTAAAAATCGGGAAAAAAGTGACCCTGGCCATCTTTTCCTTGTCTACAGTGCCCTCTTGCCCCCTCCCATTCCAGTCACAGCTCAAGAGCATGTTTATGTGTATGTTGGTGGGTGTGGGTACACATGCCTGCATGTACATGTGCCTGAGAATCCGATACACAGATGCAATCTTTTAAAATGCCATTTTGTGTTGCCTTGAGTTAAGACACCGGGGTTCAAACTTACAGATCTGCTTCTCATCCAGGATGTTGTTGGGAGACTCAACATTGAGCAACACTTCAGTGGCTGACATGGTTTGTGAGGTTGCTTCATTGTCATCTAGTTCCAGGTTCCATGGTGGGAAGGAAGAAGAAAAGTTCTCTCAGGGTACAGGGCAGGGGGTACAGCCATAACCAAGGCCAGCCCAGAGAGTGGTGCTAAGGAGCCAAGAGATAGCCAGAAAGGGACCAACGCCTCTCACCCTAATCTTCCACCTTCTCTCTACACCCACCCCAGCCGTCTCCACTCCTCATTGTTCCCCTCAATCTTAAAAGATCACGAATCCATTTAGATGTCTCTCTTCTAGAAGTGGTACTACCTTTTTGTTTGTCCTAAGAGCCCCATCTAATTTCCAACTGTTGGGGCCTTTGCCCTTGCTGCATGTATCACTAGAAGCAATTGTGGAATACTGTTCCCTGAAGACAGAATCCCTTTCTCCACCTCCACCACACGTTCCCTGCCCAAGAAGGGGACAGACCTGCTACCAAAAAACTACCCTCCAAGATCTGATCCTGCGTCATGCACAAGGTCCTGTCCGTTATGATGCCATTGTGAACGTCATCCAGTTCCAGTCCTGAGTAGAGATGCAGTAATTCAGGGTAGGGTACCTGCTCCACAATCACAGCTGGGAACACTGAGGGGTCTTCCAGCTGTGGAGAAGAGAGGGATCTGGTTCAAGACCTATCTGCCACTTCCAGGAAGCCCACACTACCAGAAAATCTGATCCTTCTTACAATTCCTAATTCTTAGAGTCCTCAGAGGCTGTCCTTCGTATGAGATGACATTACTCTGGGTCCAACCTCACTAAATGATACTTTGAGTGGATTCTTAATTAATAGCGATGGGTTAGCTCTGTACTACCTGTGCTAAACCAAGGGCAGGCAATGTTAATTGGTTGTAGTTACGAGTTAATCCATGGCCAGGGTTGGTGCTCAGTCTAAGAGAAGGGTTAGGCTCATTCTGAGGCCAATGGGAAAGGATTACTCAGTGGCAAGGACAAGGGGCTTGATCTATAGCCAATCCTGACTCAGCCTACAGTCAGGATTGGGTACCAGAGTTAGGGGTTCAGATTGTGGACATCTTGGGGCTCGGTCTGTGGCAATGAAGATGGAAAAAACAGGGGCATTATAGAGGTAGAAAAGTAAGACCCCAGCCCCTGCCTGGGTTGGAGAGACTGTTCCAATTTCCGGCTTGATTCAATGAGTACATAAGGATGTTGTTCATGTTAAGGGGGAACGCGGGAGGAAGAGGGGCAGGTTTTTGGAGAAAGGTAAGGGGTACCAGTGTCTGAATATGGTGAGTTTGAGTTACCTTAGAGATATTTAAAATGGAGATACCTCTGAGGGAGTAAAAAATATGTTTCCAGGAGCTCAAAAGGGTGGTTGCTAAATCCTTTGGAAGGGATAAAATTATCGGGATGAGAATTCGACCCCAGGAGGACATAGCTGTTCTAAACTCAAACAAAGCTAAAGAAAAAAGGAGTGTGGTTTTTCAAATTTAAATTTTTAAAAAATTATGTAGAGAAAGAAATCTATCAGCATGCTCATAATTATTATATTTTGGTTGTGGGACTTGGGTAATTTTTTCCCCCTTCTTTCTACTTTTCTGTATTTTCCAAATTTTCTTTCATGGGACTGTTAATAATTTCTTCATGGAAAAAGAATGAGAATGCTTAGTCTTGCCTAGTGTTCCTGAAGGATCCAGAGTAATAAACACTGATAAAACTCCTTTGAGTTGGGCAGTCACCCTGGCTAGAGCAGTTTCAGGGGAGTGCTGGGGTCCCAAGGTACATTACAATGGATCACAAAGAGGACAGACTGAGGCAGGCAGTAGGGTATAGTGATTAAGGTCATAAAGTTAAGAGCTATCTGTCCAATATGATAGCCACTAACCATGAGTAACTATTTAAATATAAATGCATTTTTTTTTCAAGATTAAGAATCAGTTCTTCAGTTGTGCTAGCCAAGGTTCAAGTGCTCCATAGCCACATGTGACTAGTGGCCTCATACTAGATAGCTCAAATATAGAACACCTTTAGCATCTCAGAACATTCTATTGGATTATGCTGATATAGAGCCAGACTGCCTGGGTTTGAAACCAAACACTGCTACTTACTGGCAGTATGACCTCGGGCATTTTACCTAACCTTTCTGGTGCATCAGTTTCCTCATTTATAAAATTGGGGTGATCATATTATGGACCCCATAGGATTGTTTAAATGGATCAATATATATAAAGTACTTAAACAAGGTCTGGCAAAGAGTAGGTTCTCATTGTTTTAGGTATCAGGGGCTTTTAGGAGACTGGTAACATTTTATTTCTTAACCTGGATGGTGAGTTCATGGATGTTCATTATATAATTATTCTTTAAGTATATATACATGTAATACACACACGCATATATGTGATTTATGCACTTTTTTGTATTAATGATACATTTTGCAATAAAAATTGTTTCCTAAAACGAGTGAAAGAAGAGAAGTAAGAATATAAACACAGAGGGTGGAGACTATGCTGGGGAGAAAAAACGGTGCTAAAAAGGTGGTATTTTGAAGGAGGTGGGTGGAAGAGAGGCAAGGTTTTTTTTAAGGTTGGGGAAACCTGAAGATGTTCTAGGTTTAGCAGAAAGGTCTAAGAGGACTAAAAGATATGAGAGAGAGGAGGTGATCGATGGCTTGAGGTCTTGAAGGAAATAGGAGAGATGAGGTTAGGCACAGGCACGGAAATTACCCTTGGAAGGAAGAGGGACACTTCCTCCTGCCAGGTCAGTAGAAAGGAAATAAGAACAGTGCTCTTATCAATAAAAGGGAGGATAAAGGGAAACGGAGGGCATCCTTGGCTTTGAGGTTCTCTGTGAGTTGGGGGAGAGGCTGTCTGCTGAGGGTGGAAGGGCACGTGTGGTGTCGGGAGATACAGGGTTGAGAGCTTCTATGAACAGCCTCTATGAAGAACAGAAACAGTTGCTAAGCAGGCTAGAAACAAGCAAAAAATGACCAGTAGCATTGAGAACCCAGTTAAGGTTATATTTTTCTTACTTTCTCATCCCATAACGCTTTCCACAAGGCTAGGCAAACCAGAGGTGTTCAATAAAACTGAAGACCCAGGTAGACAGAAATTACAATGTGCTCAAAGCCCACTAGGGGGCAGCCTTCTGTAGGCGGCTAGAGATAAGACAGTATTCCATCCTTGCAAGGATTTAGGATAGAGAGCATCAGAATTAGGCTGAGATCCAGTTGAATCTACTCTTGGTGAAGATGGAGAGAGATGGCAACCAGATAGGGTAGGGGACAGGACTTGCCTAGGTGGCCAAACTGAGATCAGAACCCAGGATTGCTGACTCCTAATCTTTCATTCCTTCTACAGTACCTGGTTGCCTCTTCTCCAGTTTGTGAAAAGAAGGGAGTGAAGGATGGCAATGAGTGTGACAGGACACCATCCAATGGGTATAGCTAAGTGCACAGAAAATATGCTCTCTTAGCCCCAGTGTAGGGCAAGGTATGGAGCAGTGGGGGCCCAAGCATCTGAAGTCTGTCCTATTTTCCAACTTCCTCCCACCTAAAGACCCCCATTTCCAGTTTATCCTGAATCTCAGATTGAAGCTGCAAGACAGTTATGGAAAGATTCACCAACCAAGCTAGAGACATGAGTCTGAAGGTGCCACTGATTGGACTCTGCCCTGCAGTTCTAGCCGGCGATGTTCACTCTTGCTATGTGGTTGTTCCAACAGTTTCTTACTATGGCACTAGTGGTGAAGGGAAGTGACTGAAAAGGCACAGGAAGGTCAGCGCACACCTGTGCATTCAGCCCACGTTGCTGACTGGCCAACAGCTCAGGTGATGTATTTAGCAGCTGCTTGGCTGACTTGGTGACTGCATGTGTCCTGTAGTTGAACGTGGGCAACTGGCTCACTAAATGACCACCCAATGATTACTGAATGGACTCATGAGTGACTAGCTAGCACACAGTCTGGCTGGCAAGCAGACCCAGTGCCCTGAACCAAGTAGGTGCTTGATCAATATTTGCTGACTAGCTAGCTGGCCAGCTGGCTGGCTTACTGGCTGTCTGCCTGCCTGCCTGTGTCTATCTGATCAAGCTCTGTTCTCTGGGGCCGTACCTGGTGTATATCATCCATCCCGTTGCTTGCAAATTCAAATATCAGGTCACTAGACTGCAGAGTAATAGCCATGCTGTCTTCTCAGAGCTGACAGCAGGATTCGCAGGGCTCTCTGGAGCTGCGGGGTTTTCTTGACGAAGAGATGTTGCTCAGGTACCTTGGAGCTTAGAGCCTACCCTGAGCCACAGCAGAATATGGGGTGTAGAGAGCTGGAGTAGGTGGTGATCTAAGCCAGGTTCAAGGCTGCAAGATGGGCTGGACAACTGCAGGAGTAACCTAGAGAGAAGGAAGAGATGGGGGCAGTGAGTAAGTCACCTCCCTTGAGCTCTGTTCCCAGGACAGCTGGTGAGCCAGAATGACCCTGCCATGCCAATGCAGACTGCCAGAAGAGGGATGGCTGAAAAGGGAGGACAATGGGAGAAGACCAGGAAAGGAGAAAAAAGGAGGTAGGTAACGGAAGGAGGAAAAAGAGGAAATTAACTGAGTCACCTCCAGTGGGAAGTGGCCAGGCCTCAGCGCCAGTCTGAGTCACCAGCATTTGTACCTGAGCTGGCCTTGAAGATACATAGCCTCCCTCCCATCCTTCCCTCACTCTTCTGGAGAAGATGACAGATATAGGGACTCTGGTCTCTCTCCACCCTGAAGATTAATCTCCAGGGTGCAGCTACAAGGAAATTCAAAGCCTCATGAATGGAGCAATAGCATGAAAAATCCCTAAAATTCCCTTGGCTCAAGAAAGAATCTTGTGGCGGGGGAGGACCCACAGGTGTACAGGGTACTCTTCCATACTCTGCCTAGCTCAGTTTAACTCAGGAGTGAGGGCCACCTAGCTCTCAAGGGCAGAGTCTACAGAGGAAGAAATGTCTCACTGTGAGGCTTGTGTTGTCGGCCTGACCCTGCTTGTGGGGATGGGACTCTCAGACATGGCCACACCTCCAGAGAGCCTGGAGACAGAGGGACAAGTGGGACATACGCTGTGTGCACTTGTCACCACTCTGCCACCACTGCTGCTTGGCCAGAGATGATGGCTTCTGTGCTGGTTGTGGGTTTATGTTCTTGGTTCAGCTTTGCTTTCAGTTTCAAGATTGAACTGTCACCCTGGGAACTTCTAAGGAGAGCCCCAGCTGGAGGAGGGGCGCAAAGAACATTTCTCATCCTCCAGGTCTGGGTCAGAGGCCCCCCTTTTCCAGGACATCTATTTACTGTAGACCACATGTCCCTCTTCTCCTTGAATGCCTCTTGTGCTCACAATCTGCACCTCAGGCATTCACATGGCATCCAGGCCTCCAATTGTTTCCTTTGCTTACTACTCTCATACATGTTGTCTACGGTCCACATTCATGCCTGCTTCCCAAAGCCTTAGCTGCCACTCCTTGCACATCCTTCCTGCCAGTCTACTCCACTCCTCCAGCCCTAAACAGTTGGGCTTCCCCAGTTCTAGGTGCCAGGTCTTTGGCTCTTAGGGTTCTGTTTTTAGTAGAATGTGTGTGTGTGTGCACGTGAAGTGGGTCTACAGACAACCTAGTTCAACCATGAGCACCTGAAGAACTGGGGTCACACACCATAGTGGGAGCAACAGACTTGACCCCTACATCCTTGACACTCTTTTGGCAGTGCCAGGGTGGCAAAATCTTCTCCTTGCCTGGAAAGAAATGAGGAACTTCAGAGAGGGGCAAAGGGGAGGGAAGGAAGGGGGACCATGGGTGACCTCCCTGATGACCGCTTTACCCCCAGGCCTCTCCCACTTCCTTTCCGTTAGCCCACAGGGCTGGCTCCACCCCTCCCCCCCATCTTTCACCCCCCACCTTTCACCACCCCCAACAAAAACTCTGAGAAGTCTCTCAACTCAACCTGTCAGGTCTGTTTCCCTTTGGGTGAATGAAAGACTGATGCCTGCTAGGACAGAGAGGAGGCACTGATGAAACAATGGTCCTCACCTGAGTTCCACCCATCCCTGAACCTGCATGAGATCCAGTCTCCTGTCACCCTCCCACAGGTAGGCTGTCTGCCTCCAGGAAGTATTCTCAAACCAATCAAATGAAAGGCTATCACTTTCACCTAGTCCCACTTTGTCTAAACATAAAACTTCTGAACTCCTGTATCTGCTCCCTCTCCCCGCAAGGTCATTGCACTATGGGCCTTCCCTCTAGGTTTGCTCATCTCTTTGGCTTCTCTGCACAGATACCAGTATTTCATGTTTGCAAGTTCACTGCTCATGACCTCAGCCTGTGGAACTTCTGTGCACCTTCCTTACCTCTCCCATTAGACAGCGGCTTCCTTGAGAGCAGGGACAATGTTGGTCATTGATGAAACTTTAGCACCTTGTACTGTGCTTTACATGTAGCAGACACTCAATTCATGTTTACAGAAACCATGAATGAATAAATGAATGAATGAATAAATGGTACCGGCGAGTCGGTACCAGTGAGATGTGTTTTCTGGGAAGTATATCCATGTGTGCACTGGGTGCGGAGTTAGTGTCCTGTACTCTGGCTCATACAAGAGTGAGAGGAATGTGTGCACTCTCTGTTACATCGTATATTTCTGCACTGCAATTTACAACATAGGTGTGCAAACACACCATAGATATACACCTGTGCAGGGTGTGCCCATGTGTCCCAAATGTGGAGACACTTGGCCAAGGTTAAGAAAACTCCCCCTCCCTCTGCCCCAATGAACCTTCCAGTCCAGAAAGTTTCATCCCACCCCCTTCAGATGTTTGAGGATTTGAAAGTGAGAGGTGGGGAGAGGCTCATTTGCATGTTCACTTACTTTCCCCTGAACCACCTCCCAAAGTCCCTCAAAATAACCTCCCTCTCCCAGGAACCTGAAACTAAAGAAGACATCACCACAGAAAGCCCGTCTTGCTGTTGGCTGCAGAGGCCCACACCAGGGGCTTCCCTCCCCAGCGTCCTTACAGACTGGGACATAGCTTCAGTAGCCAAGAGCCCTGGACAAAGTCTTGCTGGCAAGTAGGGGTTTTAGGAGGTACACACAAACACTTGGCACAAGGAACTGAGGAACCTGGGAACCCTTAGTAACCAGTGGTGAATTCTCCCCACCCAGCCCCATCATTGCACAGCTGCAGTGAAAGTCTGCACCCAGGGTGGCAAAAGCTCCACATTTTTGACTGCCTTCAAGGCCACTGCAAGATCCCTGGCTCCTAGGGCCTGTCCTACCTGGGCTGAAAGCAAAGCCTCCGTGAGAGCATATGGCCCCTAGATGTTGTGTGTGAGTCTGTGTGTGTCACAGGAGGAATCGAGCAAGCGAGGGAGCCTACATCCTCTGCCTGCAAATGCACACCTCTGACTCTTTGTGGTTCTGACTGCATTTCAAAACCAAAATAGCAAAATACAAGTGGTTTGAGCTGCTCCTGTGTCACCACACCTGGGTCCCCTTCAGACATAAAGACCCTTTCTGGGGCTGTCACTGGAACATGTCAAGCGGTGTCCAGCATCCACCCACCAGGGCCTCCTCTACAGGAAGCTGCCCCTATGTGAAAACCACATCCACAGTCTCTGTGGAGTAAGTTTAAATCTATACCCATTTAGTTGAGCCAATGGCTCTCACTGAATTGCTAACACCCATGGCATTTCCACACATGCCAGGAAACATAGGGGCCAGATGGTCAGCTGGGACACAAAGCAGAGTTCTTGTCCTCCAGTTCTTTGTCCCCTCCATGCCAGCTCTCACTTCTAAAATACCCGGTCCCCTATGAAACCTTTCTGGAATTCTCTGGAAAGGAAGTGACAATTTCCTTCATGCCATTTCCCACTCCGTCAACACTCTTCCCCCACAACCACAAACAAAATGGAGACTACCCCAGGAATAGCTGTACCCTCCACTGAAAAACAGCCCCTCCTCCAGCTAATAGTCATCCAGCAGCAAATTTGCATGATGTACCATGTGACCAATGGCATGTATTTAAGAGACAGAAGGCCAGAGTCAGGGATCCAATCTCTAGCCACGGACCACAAAAAGAGCAGAGGTAACCCATCCAAAGGATTCCTGCACAACCTTGACTCAGATCACAAGCTGAACTCTCCTCCTTGAGCAAATGCCCAGCAAGGGGACCGCAGTCACAGCTATTTTGTCAGCTCCTCCCCTGTATTCCTTTCTTTCTACCACCCTCTCCATTTAAGATGAAATCAGGAAGAGGGAGGGGAAAAATAAAGGTTTTGTAAGCTCTGTTGGTTGAGGTTTCTCTGTGCGTATTCACAAGAAATCCAGTTTCTTTCCTTGGCCCTTGGTCACTGCCTGATTCCAGTACAGGGCTTGCTTTGGTGGTGAGGCAGACACAGAGCTACTCTCCAGCTGTCCCAAGCCTTTCTCAGCTCTAGTCTTGTCTACCTTCTCAGGCCCTGAGCTGTCCCAGTGGGGGGACAATTAGGGCTGCAGGAGATAGCAGACTGCAGACAGAGAAATGTCCCCTCTTCTTTTTCCAGGAGATCCACTAGGCGACCTACAGTGTGTGCCATAGCTGGCCAAGTTGGGGGAGGAGGAGGGAAGCCTTCTCCTGGCTACATCCCAACAAGATGTGTGACCCTGGAAAAGTCAGCCCTCTTTCTGGGCTGTGGTTTCTGTCATCCTTAAAGTGGGTGAGGGCTGAGGGTAATCCAGGCTTAGCAGATGCTCACCAGAAAGTCTCAGGTGAATGAAGATGGTGGTGGGAAAACACTGAAAATTAAAAAGCACTCATCCAGATAATTAGTTTCAGATGACCTCCCAGAGACCAAGTGGAACTGGGGCCCCATGAGGGCCCTAGAAGTCCCACCACTGGCTCCAGAACATAAGATGAGGCCGGAGGCTTTCTATTGTTGGCTTGGAGGGGCTGGCTCCTCACCTGGGTTGGGGGCCACATAGGGAGGGGCTGCTGTGGTTGGAGTGCTCCTGGTACCCTGTCCTTACCACCTTCACCCTGCCCCAGCCCTTTGGGATGTGATTAAGTGACAAGAAGAGCACTACAGAAGCCCAATAGGGGAGGAGGAGCAGGGGAAGGGTTACTGACAAAGGGAACCTGATTTCCTGGCTGCTCTGACTCCCAGGAGCCTTGCCTGAGAAAGCCAAAACAGCACTTCCTAGAGGTGCCTGTGGCTAACACATTCTTGTCTCTAGTGCTTCAGAGACAGGGAAGAGGCAGAAGGGCACTAAGCTCTTCTGAGATGTGAAAGACAAGTTAATGACAGGAGAACACATTGCAGGAAAGGGGAGCAAAGTCAAGTCCAAGGCAGCTACTGAACCCCAGTATGGTGGGCCACCAGCAAGAGCCTAGAGGGGGACCCCATAAGTCCCAGCAGACTGTAAAATCATGGGGTTCCAGCAAGAAAATACAGCTTTGCCTTGGGGTTTAGGCAGGTCCCCTTCCCCCTCTGTGAAACGGGGACAACCACCCTAGCCCAAGGGATGGTCCTGACAGGGCAGTGAGTTAATTTAGGTGAAAACTTTCTGTTATGTCTCAAACATGTTTTTCAATTTCCGGGTCTGATTTGTCGTGTGGTCACTGTCACTCATTAAGTAGTCAGCATATTTTTACCTATATGGACAGGAAGAAGGGGAAATGGAGATAGTGGGATAAAATAAAAATGGAGGGGGGCATAACTGACAACCGTAAAACTTATGATAGAGAGAAGAAACCAGATTGACTATGGGGAGAGGGATTGGGTGGTCAGAGAAATCAGCTGAATAAGTGCATAGGCCCGAGACCCACCAGGCAGCAGAATGTGAAATATGGAAAGCTACTGGGAGTTACTGTAGATGCTTGACCAAGGGAGGGGCACAAAGCAAGCAGTTCGTTAGGAAGATTGGTTTTGTCTAATGTATGAGTGGGGAAGATGGAAGGAGACGAGGTAGGCAGCTGGAACCCAGAAGGTGAATTCCAGAGCTACCCCGAAGGAGAAAGATGACAGTGTCGTTGTAGAGACTCCAAGATATGTAGCCTGTTTTTGCTGTAAGAATGTTAAGGGATATGGAATGATTAGGGCAGGAAACATGGCAAGAAGATGAGTTCGACTTGGACATTTTGAAGTTGGCATTACCTCAAAAAACCCAGGAATGGTAAAAAAGAAAAGAGGGGACTCAGAGTCATTTATTAATACACACACACACACACACACACATGGAATATGAATAATATTACACAAGCACCTGGCCAGGAAGGGCCTCGATAGGCCTTCAGTGGCCAAAGGAACAGGCCTGGCCTGGTGAGGCTGGCAGTACAGATACAATACTCTGGTAGAAGGTTGCATGTGACAAATGAAAGGTGACTTCACATGGCACACACTCCACCCCTACCCCTAAAAAGGCCTGCTTGTATCCATGGGGGAAGAGGGGTGAGAGAGAACAGAAATACTGACCAGAGATTAATTACATCCATTAGTGGGTTTTTTGAAAGCTAGGGTAATCTCTAACTCTGCGCCGACAGGCTATTAGGTCAAATAACTTTTACTGAAGGGACAGTGTTTTTTGTCAAGGTTCTTGCCAGTGAGTGCCCTAGAAACTGAGTCAGAGGTTCCTAGCTCAAATCTGGGATACTCCCTGGTGGGAAGGCCCACATTGGGTTCACTGCCTTCTTGGTTCTGGGTACTCTTCCAAATGCCCCCTCCCCCCAGCCACTTCCCAGGCCAGCAAAAGCAGTGTTCCCTGCACAGAGAGGAGGCCGCAAGGAAGGATGAGGTGGAAATATGGCTTATGGTGGGGGTGACGTGGGAAGACAGGGAGGGCAGTCTCAGCTCTGATGTCACCATGAGCTCCCAGGGGTCTTCCTCCCCATCACCCACGCTGCTTAAAGCCTCTCCTTGACTCAGAGTCCCATGATATATCAAAGTTAAAAGGGACCTTGAAAAATCATCACATCCATCCCTCCTATCACCTAGCTGCAGACACCAACTTCCTGAGGCAGGAGAAGTGACTTGCTCAAGGTCACACAGCTAGCTGCTGTGACTCCCAAGGGGATCTCTCTTCCTCCCCTCCTCATTGTCTCTCGGCATCTTCAAAAACCAAACCTTTCCTCTGGTGAGTATGAACAGCAGCCAAAGACCCAGGGCTGGCAAATAACAATGCGGCCACGCATGTGCAGAACACATAGAACTTTCACATCGACTTCTCCACCTCCCCACCTTTATTCGCAGTGTCCCCTAAGTCTGTGGCTCCAGTTCCCACAGGGCAATCAAGATCTGAAGCAAACGCCTTACCTGCTTTCTCCCCACCTGGTATATTCTCTCCTCCTCCTCTCCTCCTAACACTTCAGCTTGACCTCTTACACTAAACTAAGGATCACAAACTATGGCCCATGTGCCAACTCCAGTCCACCATCTGTTGTTGTATGGCCTGTTAGCTAAGAATAGTTTTACGTTTTTAAATATTGGGGAGAAAATCCAAAGGATAATATTTCATGCCACATGAGAATTATACGAAGTTCAAATTTCAGTGTTCACAAATAAAGTTTTATTGGAACACACCTATGCTCATTTATTTATGTATTATCTGTGGCTACTTTTGCATGATAAGTTGAATTTTTGCGACAAAGTTTGTATGGGCCACAAAGCCTTAAATTATTTACTAATTGGTCCTTTGCAGGAAAAGTTTTCTCGCTCCTGGACTAAAGATTTCACTCCCCTCTAGTGTGAATAAATTCATAAAATTCATTTCTGAGAAGGATGTCACAGAGCACTCAGAGGTGCCTGAAGGAAGGTGTGGAACACTATATACAAACTTAACAGCTTTTCAACAGAAAGTCAGTCCTAGCCTTGGCTCTGCCCATGGTGTGACCTTGAGCAAATCACTTCTGTTTTGTGGGCCTCAGTTTCCTCAGCTGAACAATGAGAGGTTGGACCGGATGGTCGAAGGTCTTTTCTAGCCCTAAGATTTAGAGAGTCAGTCATCTGCTGCATTTCCAACTCCTGCACTTTTGAGCAGGCACAATCCTGATCATTTTATCTCAGAACAAGAGTTTACAGAAGAATCCCCTGCCCAGCTGTGGTTTTCCGCTGCTACTGTGGGCCCTCCTGACTCCATACTTACCTCCTCACCCCACCCTTCTCTTCTGCTGATCTGTCTGCCCTTTTCTCAGAATTCTTCTCACTGCAAAAAAGACACTTTCCTCTGAGAGATCTCCCCCTTCAATCCGGTGGGCCAGGAGCTTCCATTTGTGTGTGGGGGTGGAGGCAGGGAAAGAAGGGCTCTCAGCTCTCCCCAGCCTCCCAGGGCCCACAGCTGACAGGCAGGAGGTAGAGCCAGCTTTTACCACACCCTTGCTTTGCCAGAGGAAACAGCTCCTCTCTGCCACTTCCTGTCCCAGGAGTTTCAGCAGTTTCCCCTTTGGGGCCTACTGGCCCACCCAGCCCCACCCCTGCCCTCTCTCACAGGTCAGAGAGTACAGGAAAGGAAGGGGCCCTTTGAGTGAGTGGGGAGGATCCCTCACAGGAAGGCTGAGGAGACAGCTGTCTACACAAGGGGATGCCCCAGCAGAAACTCTGCCAGCCTGCTTGGGCTAGGGGAGCAGCGACCTGGGAGGCAAATGGGGCTGTCTCCACAAACCCTCTCCTGTTAGCAGATGAGAAGACCTGAGTTCATCACCTTATCTAGCAATCACCTTGGGGACTAAGTGAGCCTGGCCTTAGAGGATTGGGTAAGAGACTGGACTACAAATGCTGAGGTTAATGTCCAGCTGGGCTGAGGACTAGCCCTGGTGGCTTCGAATGGAGGGGCTGGTTAAAGCAAGAGCCTGGGGAAAGCGGTCAACAATGGGGTTAATTTGGAGGGGCAGGTGACACTGAAATCAATGTCACTTCATGATTGTACTTATCCCTAGCACCAAACGGACAGAAGCAACAATGGAGAGGAAAGTATTATATGTGGGTCAAGGGTAGTGTCATTTTCTGAGTGATGGAATAGGAAGCTATCACATTACATAGCTAAGGCTGATTTGGTGTGGTGACTTCCACTTGTAAATACCTCCCAGATGCCCTTGCAAGGTGGGGCTCCTAGCGATGGGGCTCTGTGCCCATGAGGAATCCTGCAGGCAGGTGACCAGCTCTGCCAAGCCTTCCTAGGGCAATGGGTCAGAGAAGCAGTAGCAGCTTGAGGCCCCGGACCTCTGTCCAGCTATCAGTCCTCCTGAGGACAGGTTAGAAGTCCATGATCATGGTTCTAGAAACCTTGATGCCTGAGGTGGGGGCCTAGTAGCGGATAGACACAATAGCTTGGTCCCCCTGTGATAATATTGTTCCATGAGGTTCAAATAGTAGTGAGAGAAGCTATAGAGCTGCCCTAGAAATGATGGTTCTGTGTGGGCCAACAAAAAAAATGTATGGGAAGATGGTCTTTATACCTCTCTCTGCTCTGAAAGGTCATCCATGCTCATGTGCCTTTGGCCAAGAGCCCTGCCCAGCCAGGCCTCCTGTCAAAAGAGCAGAATCCCACTTTCCCCCTCCCTACTCCCTCTACAGCCCCCCCATGGCAAATAGAATCCTGTGCCCCAGTGATAAGGCCCTATAGCTCCTGAGGAGAGTGACTGCTCCACACAAGCCTGTTTTTCCACCCCTGCAAATTGTAGTAAATACTGCTTCACAGCTGGTATGCGGGTCACCAAGGAAGCCTCAGAGACAACATCTGGATGTGCACCTGGGCTCCTGCCAGCCCCTGTACATCTGCAGTACAAATCCAGGGTCATGGTTTGGTTACAAGCCCAACTCAAAGCTGGTGGGACATGTTTGGAAAGCACAAGGAGGAGGGGGTGGAAGTGCTTGAGATTAGTGCCAGCTCAGGGCAAGCGCTTGTGGGATTGGCACTGATCTGACCTAGCGCTGTACCTGGGATGGTGGGTGTGGTCACTGTGGCCCTGGCCATGAACCTGTTTGGGGAAGAACAGAGGGACATAAGCACTTGTTTAAACGTGGTCAAAATTTTCTTTTTCTACCTCTGATATCACTTCAAGTCGTTCCCTCTGCTTCTAAGGAAGAGAGCAAAACAGTAAAAGTTACAGGGTGAAAGGGTGGAGCACAGGGAAGGTGGCAGGGACTTACATCTGTCGGGTACAAGCTGTGTGCGGCTGGTGTCACACCAGGCACTTTACTACATGGGCTCTCTCCTTTAATTCTTCCAACATATCTACAAAGTAGCTAGTCAATGGCAGAGCTGGGGTTTATTTCCAACTATTTCACCCCTCAAACCTTGTTTTCAGTTAAATCTTTTGGTAATAATCTTGTCTTAATAGTTCCATTTAAAAAACAGCAGAAGTGAGGCTCAGAAAAGATTAAGTAATATGACCAAGGTCACACTGCCTGTCAAGAATGGAGGGAGAACGCAAACCTAGGCCTGTATGACCTTCATCCGTCAAAGCCTGCTTTCCCACTGCTCCGTGCTGGTGAGCATCTGCTCAGATCCCTAGCTCAGTTCTTTCTCACCACACTCAACTTCGAAGGCTCAGAGCCTCTAGGATGCCCTTTCAACAAAAGTTTCCCAAGCCAATGTCCCATCCCTAACTTCCCTGGGCCAAGTCTGCATCAAAATGGTGATAAATCGAGCCCCTGTGGCCAGCTGTAGAGGAAGGATATTGTGGATTAGGAGGCTTCTAGCTCTGGTACGAAGGAGGCTAATGCTATTCTTGTACCTCAGGGACTTACCATTTCCAGAGAGTTCCTGGCTCCAGACCTGGAGTGGCCATGGCATGGTCCCTGCCCCATAAATATACACGGGCTCTCGGCTTACACATAATGTAAGTCTGAGTTCTTATCTTAGGGTGTTGGTTCACATGTTTATGCAAATATTTATAGAAAGTCAACCCTGAGCACCTCACAGGTGCCAAGCCCATGGCCAGGGGCTTACCTCTGGGCCTACCCGATTCTTCTCTGTAGTAGAATTTCATATCTAAGTTCTCAGTAAGCTGGGTTAGCCAATTTGCCTGAACAAAATTGCTGTTTCTCCTCCCACTCCACACACAAAAAATGCTTCTACAGAAAATATCTCTTCAAAACTGAGACCCAGAGGTTGGGAGGAAAGGGGTAGTGACTGCTAATGGGTATCGTTTCTTTATGGTGTGGTGAAAATATTCTAAGATGGATTGTGGTGATGCATATGTAACTCTGAGTATACTAAAAGCCACTGAATCATAATCATGCACTTTAATTAGGTGAATTATACGGTTTTGAACTGTGTCTAATAAAGCTGTTATTTAAAAAAAAAAGAGGCCTGGGAGGCGGGGCAGCAGCTCAATCAAAACCACATGCAAGTTGACAGAACAGCTCAGGCCAGACTCCAGGTCTTCTGATTTATGACTCTGGGGCTCTTTCTTCCTATCAGCCTCCCCATAATCCTAAGCAAGGATAACTGCCGAGGTTCACAAAATGTGCAAGGCAGGGCCAGCCCAATACATGAGGATTGGTGGCTGGACCTAAAGCAACAGGGTAGGCAATGGAAAATGCTCTAGAGCAGGGGCTATAACTTAGGTCTGCATGAGTGTGGCTATGGCCTTCTCTGGATCTCAGTATCCGCATCTGAAAAGTGAAGTAAATGAGTTTGGTGACCCCTTGCAAAAGTCTCCACCAGCTCTGAGGTTCTAATTATAAAGCACTGCAAGATGGAATAGAACGGCGTGTCAGCTATATGGTTCTTCTCAGAGTGCTACAGGAGGCCTTGGACACAATCAGGTGTTCCAATCTATGATCCTCACTTCTAGTGATGACCAGGACTTTCCAGTGAGAGTCAAATTCTCTCAGACAATTTTATTGCTGCCTCTCTCCATGGAGGATAGCTTGGTTCTGATCTCCCCACCAGCAGTACTTGGTGGGAGAATAACCCATAATAGAGACCTGCTAATCACTTCCTTTGGAGATGTCAGGAACTAAGTTCTTGGCCTGGTGCCCAGGCAGCCCAACCTTGTACTGAGCTTGCCTCTGCAGTGGAGGGAGTGATCACTGAGGGCCACTGGTCTAGCCCCCGCTGGACAGGATGTTTCCACATCAAGCCCCACTTCCTGCAGCTAAGCCTGGTCTCCGGTTCCCCCCTTCTCCGGCCTTCTGGTCGCCTGCACCTGCCCCCCTCCCCTCAAGTTGGTGTTTACAGGCTGCCTTATCAGCCTGGGGAATCTGGGCCTCACCCAGCCTGCTGCCCCACCTCACCAGCCTGCCCGGGGCCCTACCTGCTGTGGTTTGGTCACTAAAGGCACTCACAGTCTGGTGAGCTCCCCATCACTCCCCCACACCGCTCCAAAGGCAGAGGGTATAGATGCAGACTCAGCTGCTGAAACCTGAATATTCATAGTGCTTTATCCACCTTGCTCAAGCTGGGGAAGAGCTGGCTTTGTTCTTTCTATACTGTCATGTCTCTGTCTGCAGGCTATGGGGACAGGAATGAGATACTTGGGCTGTTGAAGAGGCTCTTCAGCCTGGAGTACCTCCTCGGCTCTTTTGTTCTCAGTCACTAAGAGATGAGCAGGAGCAGCACTAGGTTGGAAGGTTCTGAGAGAGGATAGGCAGACTTTTTTTTTTTTTAACAGCAGAGTACTGTAACTACTCCATTCTGCCAAAAGGCCAGTAGGCAGAATGAGGAGCTGTGAAGGCTGAGGTGGAGGAGGAGGAAAGATTGAGGAATCCATGGGAATAGCTTCAACCACTCCATGCCCAGACTTCAGAACCTCATGGGTCCCACTTGTCTCTATTTCACCATGGGATCTGCTCACCCACCCAAAGGCTGAGGGCAGAGCTCAACAGCGAGTAAGTCCAACAACTTCGTCCCAGAATATAGGGCTTAGATTTGAACCAAAGAAGGGGATAGGGATGGGGACAGTATGCAAATGAACATGCCACAGGTAATGGATTTCCCTTCTAGCATTTGGGCTAATATCTTGAAAGTCCAAGTTCTGACCTGTCCATAGGCAGGTACCACAAGGGACATGGCTTGCTGACGAAGTTCCAAAGCAGGAATCAAAGCCACAGTCCAAACCTGGCTCATCTTCCAGGGGTTTCTATTTTGTTCACTGATAAATCAGTTAAAATATATTTAGGCAGTAGATTGCAGCATTCACACTTAAGATAAAATGCCATACTTCAAATAAATTTTATGAGACTGCATCCTTCTAGATGTATGGCATACAATTCAATAGTTTGGGGCACTTGGGTGGGAAAGTTTGGAGAAACTCTGCTCAGGCAATTTTGCCATTAATGGGCTATGTAACCACAGGTATGCCATGTCACATGGCTCTTGCAGCCTTGGGTCTCCCTTCCCCTTCTCCACTATAGATCTCATGCTATCCATAGCTACTCTGAGGCTTACTGGCTCTAGTAGCAGTCAGGGCTTTGCAAGCCACCATCCCATTTCCTCAGGAATGACTTTCCCACCACTCAGATATATAAACCATTTAATGTTCATGTGTTAATGGGTGACATTGGGTTAACGTATCACCTTTCTCCTTAACACATTTTCATTTTAAAAGTCCATCTGGAGCTACCTTGCTTTAGCATAAGGGGTGGCCCCAGGGCAATAGTGGAGCAACCATTCCATAGTTGAACCAGGAGTGTTTCTAGGTGGCTCTGTCTCCTGTCATATCATTAGCCATTAACCAAGGTGGCCTTTACCATCTATTCTCCAAGCCTGTGGTCTCTGTAAGAAAGCTGTACAAAGTGATGTAAAAGCCTTTGAAAAAGCTAACAACTAGGCCTGGTACAGCAGAAAGCCCACTTGACTAGGCATAAAGAAGATTAAGTTCCAGTCGTGGCCCTGCTTCTGCATAGCTCCTTCCTCAACCTTTGAGCTGGTGCCGACTCCTACTCCAGGGCACATAGTTATTAGATCTATGGCTGTGGCCACATCAGCTGTACTCCGCAGAGCTTTACAGTCTAAACTCATCTGCTTGGTTTCCAAAGGTCCTGCATAGTCTGACCCCACCCTACCTACTCAGCCTTGTTTCCCATGATTTCTCAACTCAAGGCTGGGCTTCAAGCCCAGTGGTCTTCTCATAATCCCCTGAGGGAACATTCCAGGCTCATTCACAGAGTTTCTCAGGCCTGCCATGTCCTTGCTGCTCTGTTTAGGTTAATCAAATAGTGCGCATCCAGAAGGGTCCCAACCAGGTTCCCCAAACCCATGGAGCTGGTTACACCCTAATAACTAGAGTATACACCCATGGAGCCCCCTTCTCTGACTCCCATGCCTCTTAAATTCCACCATAAGATCTCTTAATCTCACAAGTCTTGAACTGTTCTTTAATTATTTCATGTGTATGTCTTGCTTCCCCAACAGGCAGTAAAATCCATGGGATTAAGGCCTATCTCATCTTTCCTTGACTCTAACACAGGTATGGGCATTCATGAATTAAATCCATATAAATCTTAAGCCTGAGTAAGGTCTCTAGAAAAGAGACACTGGGTCCTGATAGAAATAGTCTAGGGGTGGGGACAGGGATAGAATTAGGGGGCAAGGTCTCCAGGCTCAAAAATTGTTTCCTTTTACTGCAAGCCTGTTAGGGGAAACATATACCAGCTAGAGTCATTTATTCCACACAGCATCATGAAGGCAGTACAAAACCAGTGTTTCCACCCCAGGAATAATGCGTGCTGGTCTGATTAGTGAACCCTTGGGAAAGACTTCATGATGCTGGATCAGTTCTAAGACCTAAAATAATCCAAGAGAATGGAGTGTGAAGATAACTATATGAGGATAAGCTTTTTTTTTTTAAGAGGCCTTTTGTTGTCTAGACAGACAAGGTTGGAAAGGGATACGATTGGCATCTATAAAATGATGTATGGAGCAGATAATCATAGACCCATTCAGCAAAAATGGATTATTCTCATACACTGTTGGTGGGATTGTAAATTGGTACCACCTTTTAAAACAGTATGGAGATGCCTTTAAAATATATATGCATACACACACACACACACACACACACACACACACACACACACAATGGAATATTATTCAGCAATAAATAAGAATGAAATATTGCAATTTGCAACAACATGATTAGACCTAGGGGGTATTATGCGAAGTGAAATAAATCAGACAGAAAAAGACAAATACTGTATGATCTCACTTATAGGTGACATCTACAGAAAAATAAAAGAAATTAATAAGCAAAACAAAACATAAACAGGCTCATAGATATAGAAAACAAGGTGATAGTTGCCAAAGGGGAGGGGAGTAGGGAAATGGGGCTAGAATATAAAAAATAACAAATAATAAAAATAAAAAAAAATAAAAGAATGTTAGGAGCAACATATATAACTATAATTTAGAACGGAGCCAATCAATTTTTTACAGGTATAATATTCAGATATTTATAAAAGGCCATAAATATCGGTTCGGTGCGTTACAAAAAATGAGTTATAAATGAAGGGCAAATAAATAGTCCTGTTTTGCAAATGCACAGCAAAGTTAAGGAACTTTTTAGCTAAGAATACCAATGGAAAGATTAAACATCTTCTAAAATGACAGTAACATCAGGGTCATCTATGATTATAAAATAAGATCACAAAAGCACAGCCAAGCATATCTGTTATAGCAATTAATGTAAATAGGATAAATTCAAGTATAAAAACGAGATAATATTGACAATCTGATTCTAAAATTCATACAGAATTGCAAATGACTTAAAATAGGCAAAAATAACTTTGAAAAAGAACGAAGTTGAAGGGCTAACACTACCTGATTTCAAGAAAGATTATAAAGCTATAGTAATTAAAACAATTGGCAATGGCATAAAAATAAACAAGTAGATCAATCGATGAAACAGAATATAGAATCCAGAGACAAGCCCACATAAAAAAGGACAACTGCAGTAGACTAATAGGTTTTTTCAACAAATGGTGATGGAATAATTGGATACCCATATGTAAAAAGAAAAATAATAAATTTGGATCCATACTCCTTACCATACAGACAAATTAACTTGAAATTGATCAAAGACCAAAATATAAAGCCTAAAACTATAAAACTTCTAAAAGAAAACATTAGACAAAATATTTGTGACCTAAGGCTAGGTGGAAGGGTTTTTAGATATAACACCAAAAGCACCAGAAATAAAAATTGATTAGTTAGACTTTACTGAAATTAAAAAAAACTTCCTCTTTTCAAAGACACTGAGAAGAGAATGAAAAGACCAGCCACGAGCTCAGAGAAAAATCTTTGCATAGCATGCATCCAGAATATATAAAGAACTCTCAAAACTCAACTACAAAAAAAAAAAAAATACAAGACTATTTCAAAATGGGCAAAAGCTCTGAACAGCTACCTTACCAAAGAAGATATATGGATGACAAGTATGTACATGAAAAGATGTTCAACATCATCAGTCATTAGGGAAACACAAATTAAAACCACAATGAAATACCACTGCCCACCTGTTAAAATGGCTGAAATTAAAAAGTCTGCCTGCACCAAATTTTGATGAGGATGTGGGGCAACTGGAACTCTCATACACTGCTGATGGGAATGTAAAATGGTACAGCCACCTTACAAAAACTGTTTGACAGTCTCTTAAAAAGCTGAACCTACAACTACTATATGATCCACCCAATACACTCCTAGGTAAATAACCAAGAAAAAAGGACATATATAGCCATAGACAGATTTATACACAGATGTTCACAGCAACTTTGTTTGTAATAGCCAAAAATTGGCAGGGGCTGGGGTGGGGTGAGGTGGGAGATCCACTATATGTCCATCAACTGATGAACAAACAACATATGATATATCCATACAATGGAATGGTACTTAACAATAAAAAAGAATGAAATACTGATGTATATAACAACATAGATGGATCTGAAAATAAATATGCTGAATGAAAGAAGCCATACAAAAAGAGAGTACATGATATATGATTCTATTTATATAAAATTCTAAAAAATGCAAACTATTACAATGACTAGCAAATAAGCTCTAGAGCTCTAGTGCACAGTATAGTGAGTATAGGACAATAATATTGTATTATAATCATCAAACTTGCTAAGAGACTAGATCTTAATTATTTCAATCACTAAAAAAAGATATTTATGTAAAGTGATAAGAATGCTAAATGTCATAATGGCAGCTATATTATAGTATATAAACGCATCAAATTAACATGTTGTACACCTTAAATTTACACAATCATTATTATGTGTCAAATATATTTCAATTAAAAATGCATATTAATCAATAGTGACAGAAAACAGATAAGTTATTGCTCAGGATGAGAACAAAGGATTGCAAAGGTACACAAGGAAACTTTCAGGGATGATGGTTTCACAAGTATATGCATATGTCAAATATTATCAAATTGCACATTTTAGATATGTGAAGTTTCTTGTATGTCAATATTACCTCAATAAAGCCCTTAAACAAAGAGAAAGGAAAAGGTTCCCACATTGGATAAAATAACAGCAGCAGCAAACACTCTAAGTGTTTATTAAGTCACATTGCAATGTAATTTAACTATATAGAATTTTATTCTATAACAGCAGTAAAGACAAAAGAAGCAAGAACACCAATGCCCTCCTAGAAAATATACTCAGTGCCACCAGCAGAGACAAATTCTGAACCTTGAGACTTACTGAGTGTACTGATTCTAGTGAGTTTGTGTTGTGTTATCTTTTGCTCACTCTCATGTCAATGTTATTGTCCCACCTAGCCTGGAATGTCCCCTATAGCACAGCCAATACTTTCTCCTTCCTCTTTTGAAAAGCCATCTGCCCTCTCACCACAGGAAGCCTTCCCCAGTGAAGCTGAGGAGAAGAATGATCTTGTTCTAGATAAGCCATGGGCCCCATCATCACTCAATAAACAAATCTTAAATGCCATAGGCTGGTTGGCACCTCAGCTCCTGCCCACTGTGGGGCTAAGTGCATATGCATTGCTACTACTCTAAAATTGGGTTTAAATTCTTCAGAGCAGGGGTTGGGCCTGGTGTGTGTGTGTGTGTGTGTGTGTTTGTGTGCGCGCGCACGCGTGTGTGTAAGATTAGCATGGCATCAAGACAGTGATCAGCTAATGAGAAAGGTGATTTCTGTGCATGGATTCTTAGAGAATCAGCAGAGCCGAACTAGCCTCTCTTAGCCTCTGAGGGCATTATGGGAAAAAAGACACATTATCTCTTAAATGTATGTCTAAGTATCTCCTTGTTATCAGGTCATTAGGAATTTGGGGAGATTGAGACTAATTGCCCACTCTCCCATTCCCTGAGGCCTAGCAGTTCTAACCTGAGAGATGGGGACCAAAGGACTGAGTAAAGTAGCTCAAGTGTGGTCCAAGGGTGATCCAGTTTATCCTAGGCCTTGTGGATGGCCACAGGCTCCTCAAGCAAACACAATCTATTTGATAGCAGATGAAACCTCTAAGTTACCTTCTGGGAGTCCTTTGGAATGAGACTGTTCCCAGCCCTCCTAGGAACTCTTCTGGGCAAAGGCATTGCCCCAGCCCCAACCCCAGACCTCTAGGCACTGGCCTAGAATGGACCCATCATCTTTTCTAACGAAGGAGGGAGAAAGTGAGCAATGTTGGCCAGTTGGCTCCCAGAAGTCTACATTCAGTAGCGTAAGAACAACAAACATGATTGCTAAATACTCGCCTGGGGTGGAAAGTGAGACCTGCTCTCAAAGGAACTAACTTGTGATTCCTGAAGCAAATAATACTCAAGATGAAAGTAATGAAGAGATAAAGATGGCAATTTTAATAAAAATATAAAAGACTTGAATTTCACTCTTCACTATGGCACTGCCTGTCACTTCAGAAAGACTATATATTACACACACACACACACACACACACACACACACACATCTTCTTCTTCCCATCCCCTCCTTTTTCCTGTGTGATGGAAGTGTTAACAAAAGTTAGTAGAAAGTTCTAGAAAATCTTTTTTTTTGATTTTAGGAATAGGTATGGTGTGCCCTACCAGAGCTGCCAGAGAAGCAGTTGATTTGATCCCTGTAGCCTAGCAAAGTCAAAGGTGTGTGATGGGAAATGATAGCAACAACAACAATAATAATATAGCCACAGAAATAATAACAGCTAGCACTCATTGGGTGGTTACTATGTGCCAGGTACTATGCTAAGTTCTTTACATGCATTATCTCCTTTAACCCTCATTCTCATGCTGTGAGGTGGGCACTGAGACCCAAGGTGGTTAAGTGACAAGCCCACAGTCACACAGCCAGTAAGTAGTAGGTCTGGAACATGAATGCAGAAAGCCTATGATCTTTCCTGCTTCTAGACAATATACTTCTTGGGAACAATATTGAGTTAGACTAGAAGAGGAAAGGTAGCTTCAGGAAGGACAGGGGCTGAGAAGCAGGAAGTGCCAGCACTGGAATGAGAAAATGATCCATCACGAAGGTAGAAACTTAAGACGCAGCTTGTTCATCCTGGGCAAGCTGCTTAGCCTCTTGCTTGTTGGTCTCAGAAATGTCCTGGCACTTTCCCTTGCAGACTCTTCTGTATGAAACATCCTTCCTTGCTGCCTGAACCTCCTCCTTACCCTAGGAGTAGGCTGGGGTCTCTTTGCAAAAAAACTTACCTCGGGACACAATTTCCCAACCAAGAAGTCAGGGCACTCTGGCGTATTCCTGTGGTGTTGCAATGTGCCGGGGCAGGGGCGAGACAAGAGGGCAGTGAAAGAAGAAAAGTGATGCATGGGGGTTTTGTGTGTATCCAGGTGCTTATATCCAATAAAACTCAACAAGGGCCAGTCAACCTCTATGCCTACTCATGAAAGATACAAAAGCAGCAGAACAAATATATGGCCAGTTTTTGCCCTAGATCCTTTGGTTCTCGGATGAGAAAATGAAAATCTCTGTCCTCCACCTGAACCTCTGGGCTTACAGGGAACTCTCAGAAGCCTGGGGAAGGGGGTACCCAACCAGCCTATGCCTGCTATGAACACCTGTGTCGTGTCAGTTTTTCTGCCCCTTGGTGCCCCCCTATTTTTTTTCCCCCATTCTCACCAGGGCTCCCAGGTAGCGCATGCTGCTGCAGTGGCGCAGTAAAAGGCAGGTGTGTGTGTGTGTGTGTGTGTGTGTGGTGGGGGTGAGGGTGGGTCAAAATGAAATCCCCTCAGCTTGGGAGGCAGAGAAGCCTGGCCACCCTTTGTATCTTAACAATACGGGCTGGGCTCCTAGTCTGGGCTAGCCGCTTTATATCAACTAGAGTGGAGACTGGGGTTTACACTCACACTCGCTAACCTGGTCTTTTATGTGATGTGCATTCGCCAATTATCCAGGCTTCTAAGGTCAGTCTTTAGCCATGGAAGAGAAAGGCAGGCATCTTTTCTCCCCTTTCTGCCTAGCCAAATCTCTCCCGCACTGCCCTATCCCCCTTCAAGGACTAGCTCGAGCTGCCTCCCTCATAAAGATTTGCCTCCCTCCTCCAGCTACTGCTGACCTCAGAGCCCTGACCACCTCTGGCCCCTACTCCAAGGAGCACAATTAGCACCTAACCAGCCACTGACCTGGCTGCTTGTCCTGCCTCTGATTATTTTGTGTCTTAGTCATCTCTCCCCCGCCGCCTCCTTCACTCACCTCCCCTATGGCACCAAGCACAGGTTGGGCACACAGTAGGTGTTAATAAATGTCTGTTGAATCAAAACTCAGCAGCCTTTATGAACTCAGAACCTTCATAAGCTTTCCAACCAGCAGTTCCTAGGCAACCAACGCTAGGGCCGGGGCTACAGGGCATTAGTGGCAGGACCACCATTACAGGCCACGCAAGGCTCAGCAGCCCGAGATTTGCAGGCAGGTTTGTGTTGATGAGAAAAGCCTCTGACCCCTAGGAATGCACCCATGGGATTCTGGGTACTTCGGATGAGTTTATTTTCTCCCCTGCAGAACTAGTTTTCAGTTTGTAAACCACAAAGAGAATAAACCGGCAGTGAATCCAGAAACCTCTTTGCAGCTTAGAAATCCCAGAGATAACCAAGCTCAGGTTGGGGTCAGGCCCAAGCCTGAGGATAGGAGGCTGCCCAAGGCCCTTCCCAGCTCTGCAGGGACTTCCAGGAGGCGCGAGGATGGGGAGCATGACAGGCATGGGTCCTGCCACTCCTGGGGCTACAGGGGTGTTTAGGGATGGCCCTAAATAATGCCAGCCTGTCCTGGAACCAATAAATGATACCACTGAATGCTTGCCACCTGCAGCCCGTGCACGAACCAGATCTTCTTTTCCCTGTAGTTCACCCAAATCCCAGGACAGGCCTCTGATGGCAAGGGGTGGGGGATTGGGGGAGTGGCATCTAGCCCAGAACTCAGCCAGGGACCTCAGGCAAGGAGAAGCCTCCAAGTCTGGGGTACCTAGCTCCCTGCACTGGCTCAAGGATTGGAGCTTAGCTTTGACTTATGGTTATTTATATAGACGACCTAGCCACTCTCCCCAGCCCCTCCCACATCCCCCACCATATCTCCAGCCCACACCAACCACATACACAATCCCTGAAAGCAGGTGGTGTCTCCTTCACCGACACATTTTCCTCACTACTACTGGTGACTGGTCCTGAGATTAGCTCTCAGAAAATGCTTGCTGAGTTGAATCTGAGCTTTAGGCACTGCATTAGGCAATATCATCATGCTAGCCCACGCTTACTGTGTGCCGCAAACTGTTCTGATAAGCAGTTTATGTGTATTAATGTATTCAACCTTCTGCGCAATATTATGAGGTGGGTCCCATTAGACAGATGAGGAAACTGAGGTATACAATGGACTGAGATCACCCGACTAGTAAATATGAAAGTTGGATTTAGACCCAGACAGTCTGGCTCTAAGGATTGGAGGTAAAATGAGAAAGTTGGAGGCTGGGATTGACGAGGACCAAGGCCAAGCTTACGAGCAGGGCCTAGTAAAGCAGTCTCTAGTAAAGCAGTACCCCTCAGCCTTCATCTGGCTGGGCCTCTAGGAGACAAAAGTCCTGATTTTTGCAGGTTTGGGACATTTTGCACATCCTATCAATCAGGTTCATGAACAACAGACCATCGTGCCCTAATTTTTAACTACCAATATAAGAGAGAGGCAACAGAAGCAACCTTGCTACCTTAGCTCTAGGCAAGTGGAGGGTGGGTTTCAAACCCCCGGCTTGTCCAGGGGTGGGCACCAGTTCCTGAGCAACCACCCAACAAACAGTGCAGCAGTGGGAGGGATGCCAGACAAGGCTGCAAACAAGCCACTCCTTCGCCTCATGATGGAGGCTGGGTGAGAATGGCAACGTGGAGCCTGCTCCCCTTTCCCCCTACCCCTACAAGACATCCCAGCCTTTGAACCTAGGTTTAGAGACAACTACATGCACGGCGGCCTCTTCCCCACACTTTCGGGGATAGTAAGTCCTCCAGGATAGCTCGGTCCTTCACTCAACTCAAAATAGCTCCTTGCTAGGCTTTTCTGCTCTGGGTCCACTGAATTAATGGTAGAAAGCACTTTACAACTGGTCAAACTCTGTGTAACTAACTGTGGGGAGGGATTTGCAGGCATACTTGCCAGGCATACTTGTTCCCTGGGCATTTTGAGTGCCAAAAAGGAGAGCTAGATCTGTTCACTCACACCCCCCCCCCACCTGATACTCAGGCCAGGGGTCAGCTCACAGGGGGTGAGTCCCCGATGGGCGTTCCCACCAGCTGTTGGGGCCCAGCAGTGGTAGCTTAGGCCCTGGGGTGGTGACCTCACTTCCGCTCCTACCTCCCCACCTCCACAGCACTCCTCCCATTTGAGGCCCCACCAGGCAAAAATCGAGAAGTCCAAGGTTAACTGTTCCTCCCCACTTTAAGAGCTAATTAAAATGATTAGCTACAATGAACTGTCAAACATTAACCAGAAGAAGCTGCAAGACCAGACAGGCCTTAAATCTCAGGCAGAGGGATGAGGGGCAGTAATCAAACGACCATCAAATCCCACGTCTGGGGTGTGGTGGTGGTGGGAGCAGCTAGGGAGAACATGGCTAAGCCAGGCTCCAAGGGTTCAGGAAGTCAGAAAGGCCATGTCCCCTCACACAGTCGTGAGGAAAGGGCGGCAGAATTAGGGTGCGGCGGAGGGACCAGGAATTCATAAAATCACTACTACCTCAGCAGTCTTCCGAAGTACGGCGCTGTCGGAAGGGATCGCGCGCTGCGTGGCTGCGGACTCTCGCTGCTGGCAGCCAAGGAGGGAAGAGAGAGGCGGAAGAACCCGGGAGAGCGGGAACGCGGGAGGGAAGGCTGGCGGCTATCTCACACGCAAAGTCCGGCCCCCAGCCAAGGGCTCTCTATTTCGGCGATACAATTATTCAAGTGTGTGTGTGTTCACGCGCGCGTGTATTTTACCTTAAGTCGCCCGGCCCCAGAAGCCCTACGGGCCGCCGGATCTAACAGCCTCACCACAGTCTGGCCCAACCTCCTGCCCTCGCGAACCCAGCGTTTTGGGAGACCCGCTGTCGAGCTAGGCCTTGTCAAGGAACCCGCCTGCCTAGGGCGCGGGAAAACTGGCCCGGACTCAGAAAATCATTCCCGCTTCTAACCGGGATCAGGAGCCCGGATTCCCTAACGCACACGCGGTGGGGCGAAGCAAAGGGAGGGTCTCGACACGCCGTGGCTCTCCCCTCATTCCCTGGGTCCTCAACACCTACACTCCGGGGCCCCGGCGCCTCATATCCCGCCCTCAGGCAAACTTTTTGAGGTCCCTGAAGGCTCGAAAAATCCGCGCCATCGAAGTACCTGAGGTGAAGTGGGCTCAGTCGCCGGGCCGGGGTCGTTCGCCGTGCTCCCCTCCCCGTTCCGGGGGCCGAGACGGCCCCAGCCCCGCCAGCCCGCCTTCTCCTCTTGGAAGCCGGGCCGGGCAAGTGGCGCCGGGACCTCGGCGCCAACGAAAGGAGAAGTGGAAGTTGAGCGCGGCGCCCAGTCGGTCGCCGCGGCCGCTAGGGCCAGCGTCCCCCTCCCCCTTTCCCTCCCTCCTCTGCTCCCTGCCCGCCTGCCCCCGCGTCCCCGCGCCCGTGACTCACCTCAGCGCGGGGGCCGGCCGGTCGGGGCGGGCGAGGCACAAGGCTCTCCCACACGTCGCGCCGCCAATGGCAAGTTGGAAGGAGAGATGCAAATACCAGGTGAACGGCGGCGCCTCAGAGAAAATGACTCCGGGGGGCAGGGTGGACGCTGGGTGGGGTCCAGGCCGGCGGCCTGGGCGGCGGGGGCGCCCGAGGAGGGGGCGCAAGCCAACGGAGACCTGCGCTGAGACGACCGAGCAAAAGGGGAAATTGTACAGTGCCACACACGTCCCCGCAGGCGGCGGCTAGGGCGGGAGTGAAGGAGGCTGGGCGGGAGGGAGGGAAGAGCCGGAGGGAGGGACCGACGGGAGGGACCGCGGGCGCGCGGAGTGGGGGAGGGAGCGAAGGAGGGAGGAGGCGTCTTGGTGGAAACAGCGCCCCTCCACTCCCCGTCCGCCGCAGTCGCCAGCACGGCAGGGGAGCTGTGCCAGGGGCCCGCGCGGCCTCTCCTTCCCCTCACGGCTCGTTCGCCCCCGGCGACAGCGAGGGCTGGGCTGCCTCAGAGCCCACGGCGCGCGCCCCGCCCTGGCCCGCGCCCTCCACAACTCAGCTCCCGCGCGGCGAGTCCCGGAGCTTCTCAGCTCCCTGTGGGGCCCTTCTTGGCGGGAAGCCCCCCACACAGTGCCTCCGAAAGAATTCCATTCCCCGGAGATTCTGGATGGTTCATCCAGCCCTATTGGCCTTCACACTCCACTCATTCAAAGCCTGTGGCTGGAGCCCTGCACTCCAGATTATTGAGCGTCTGCTGTGTGCTGACCTGAACCGAGGGTGGGCTGAGCGGGTGGGTCAGGCCATAAGGTGAACAGAGGATATAGTCTGGGAACAGATGCCAAACACTGCAGAATCCCTGGGCCAAATGCATCCTGAACTTGGGCTGACCTAGGGCTCCTGGTTGGGGAGGCCAGAAGGATATGAATAGGTTAAGGGCTGGGGAAAGAAGGGCTTGCACAGCAGGTGCAAAGGCATTGGAAATTGAGGTGCTGGGAGAAAGGTCATGTCCCATTCTGTTCAAAGCCAGGTTGCTCTGCTTGAGGCACCCACTTGAACCCCAGTCTTCCCTTCTCTCTCCTCCTTGCTCTTTCCTCTGATCTGCCTCAGCCTCCACACCAGTCCTCCCATCTGGTCCCATAGCTAGGAGACTAGGAGGGAGGCACTGGGAATTGTCACTCCTTATAGATCTACATGATCTGGAGGAAAGTACTAACCAGGCCTCAGCCTAAGCATCTCCTTGGCAGAAAGCAAAACTGAAGAGGACCCAAGGAAGGAAGTACCTCTGAGAGGCGGGGGTGGCTAAAGGATCCGAAGCTCAAGGACCTGCTCAGGCCATCAGTATCAGATTGCTTCCCCAGAATTAGGAAAGGATAGTTCGTGGCACAGGACTGGGGGACAGGAGTGGTGGTGAGTGATGGTGGTGAAGGCAGCTTCAGATTCCAGGTTTCCAGAGAAGGACCTAGGGGCTGCACTGCAGCACTGGCCCTTGACTTCTTGGCTACCTATAGCCAAGTCCCTGAAATAAACACCAAGAGCAAATTTCCATTTTTTTTCCTAAGTGGGCATGCTTTCTCCAGGGGATGGACAGAGTTCTCTGCTGGCCTTGACCTTGAAACTCACTAGTGGACACACACACACACACACACCCTTTCCCATTTTGCTAAGAATTCAGTCGTCTCTAACAACAGACAGATATGGATTCCTATTGCAGCTGTTTGTCTTGGGGCAAGTCACTTTAAACTCTCTAAGCCTCACTTTCCTTATTTTTAAATTGGCGACATTGAGAACCTACCAAATAAGGCTGTGGTGAGGACTGAATAAGGTAACCTACGTCTATGGCAGTGCCTGGTGCCTAGTAACTCCTTAATAAATGTAAGCTTACCTACCCTCAGCATCATCTTTGTCCTCATTTCACTTTTCTCTACCTAGCTTGGGATAGGGGGAAGTCTGACAGGGCCAGGCCAGAAGCTGGAGAGGACTAATGGTGGATCCCTCCTGTGATTGTTTGTGGTTTAAACCAAGGATGAAGCTTTAAGGCATGGAAAAGCCAGAGCAGAAGTCTTCCTCTTTGAAAGGGCAGGGAAAGAGGACAGCACTGTACTGACCAGCTCACAGTGACTAGCCCTAATGCCTACCAGTGACCTGGAGCCCACAGCTTGTGTAAATCCTGTAAATTCTCACTATCCCCAGCCACTTGGAACTAACTACAGCCCCATGATCTGGGAATTACAGCCAAAGTAAGCCCCACCCCCTTGATGAAAATCTTGTGCCAACCTTGCCTTGGAGAGCCATGGGCCATGAGAATGACCTTCCTGACTCCATGGCTCCAGGTCAGTTAGGCTGCCCTTCCCCATGATTTTGGTGCTCTCCAGCCTACCAGGCCTTCCCACCTGGCTCCCTGCCCTTCCACTTACCCATGGGGTGAGCCCCAGCCAGGTGGGGCCAGCCGGCTGAGATCACCACTCCTGACAGCAGCCATGTTGTCTCTGCCAATGGCTCATTCTCTGACTTGGCAGGAATTCCCCTTCTCGAGTTCCCTGTGGATGCCCAGGCCATGCCATCCAGTGTGTATTCTCAGTTTATCTCCTTCCAGTCCTGTTTTCCCCCAACTCTCCAACCCCTACTTGGTCCTCTCAGGCCTCAGAACCTGGGTCCTCCAGGAGAAAAGGGGCCTCCTGACTGCCCATGGCCTGTGTAGGGCCACCTCCTCACTTCTGCACTTAACCTGCCTTATCACCTTGGCAACTTTTTCAGCCCTCTTTTAAGCAGTACTTGACAGCCTATGTTCTTTAGATCACCCCAAGTTCTTTGGAGACAAAATGGCTGATTGCTTCCCTCCTCCCTTAACCCCTTAGCCTAAAAAAATTCTATTCAAACCTGTGACCAGAACAAAATACCACAGTGCCACAGTTTCTGTGGCCATGGCCCTTACTTTCCACCATAAACACCATAAACCAGACTTTCAGAATGAGAAGCATATTCAAAAGCCAAGAGAGAAATTATAGTTTAAAAGGAACCCTCCCACCTGTAAAGCCCCCTATAAATTTCTATCTAGCCAGAAATCATGCCTCTGTTAATATGTTCAATAACTCCAGGTTTACCTCTATTAGGTTTACATGATGAGACCCTAGCTAGATCCAATGACAGACAGAAAGCTCTAAGTCCCAGGTTTGTGGCTGGGCATCATAAGCAGTGTTTGTTGGAAAAAGATTGTTGAGTAGCTACAAATTAGAAGAATTCCTTAGGATAACTCCCTCCCCAGGTGACAGTCTGTTGTCCTG